>NC_056745.1:669173842-669476342 GCF_019279795.1 Protopterus annectens
GAGAGTCCAATCAAGACAAAAATAAGTGTAGAAGAATAAAAATATTTCAATGCATTGGCTGCATGACAGCTTACTTAATATCTAGATGGAAACAAAAGGTTGTGAGGCATGAAAAAATAAATTACTTTTTAAATACATTACTGGAATGCCAGTCAAAATCAAGTACAAGCAAAACCAGAAGCACTCAACTCAAACCACTTCTCCTTGCAATGCAGTTCTAATTATAATTTATATTCAGCTTCATTAAAGTGCCAAGTAACGTGCTGAAAGTAGAAATCTCTGTGATGCCCCCACTTGTAAAAATGTTTCTTATACAAAAAAGACCTACTGCCTGACAACTATCTACTTGTTTCATGGGGAAAACATGTAAGTAAAAAATGAAAAGCAAACAAGAAACAAGCTCAAGATACATTGCTTAAAGGATTACTGTACAGGTTATGGACAACACATGATTGGTATTCTGTTTAGTTTACAGGTAAAGTCTGTAGAGATGACTGGAAGTCTCCAACAAGTGTAATGAGCTTTTTAAAATAATGGAATCCTGTCCTTTAATACCCAAGGCTTATACATTATCTAGTCAAGTATTCTCTGCATGGCAACAACAGAAAGGCTTTCAATGTTGGCAATTCTTTAACAGTATGCTTATTAAAGCTTACTTGCATCTTACGATCTCAGACAAGCTTACATTATGGTCATTAAAGCATTGCTACTTAAACACAGAGCAACAGGCACTTTGAGTAATAAGCATAAATCAACAGTACAAAAATATGACAGAAACCAGACCTTTCTGCAAAATCAAGGACAGATGAAAAGCCACTGTAGTACTTGTGTCTACCTTGGATGGGGGGGGAGACACACTGCACATTTACACTGCATAACTACTCCTTGCCTTGCTTGGACACATCCAGAGTCAGTACATGGTGGAGTGGGGTGCAACAAGTATGTCACAATTTGAAATGTCTCTGGCTGACTGTGATGGCCCTGACACGTGTCATACCTCTTAACCTCAAAGCAAGAAATCTGGACAAAGCCATACACAGAAGTGGGACAAATGCCCACAAATAAGGACAATTTTTAAATATTGCTCTAATAAACTTAGAAAGATAATAGAACAGGTCTTGCATTAGTATGACTTTTCTGAAGGGTATAAAATCTGAAACTCAAATGTCTGTCATTATTTTCTAACTTCAGTCTTTAGTGATTTGTCACTAATTTGCCAAAAAACACAATTTTATGAAAAATGGACCAAATGTGATGCAAAAATATAAAATAGCCACACAATACAGCTGGGAACCTGTCAAAGAAGGGACACTTTAATATTAGTACTGCTAACTTGAGCAGCTGACAAAATAAAAGAATCTACATGCATTTCAAGTAATCTATAACTTTATTAGTTATTTCTTAATTGTAAACCCTCCATGTTTTCTTCCAAAATTGCTATTTTGCGGAGGGATTATTAGGGGGAAGAGCAACATTTTAAGTCAAAATCTGAGACACTTGAGAGGTTGGCTATGCCTAATTCTATAAAGCAATTTATTTGCATGTACCTCTCAACCTGTTAATGCAGTAAATCTGAACAAGGCCAAATATACTGGGGGAACATATAAACAGTACTAAAAATTGCTCTTGTATAAATTGAGACAGTTGATAGAATAACAGTTCTTACTTTAGCATGCATTTTTCTGAAGGTTATGAAGTATGAAACTCTATTTAGTGACTTAATTTCTAAATGATTTGCCAGAAAACTACAAATTTTATGAAGAACAAACCAAAAATAAGAAGCAAAAATCTATTAATTCTTTGAAAATCTGGACAGTTGGGAGGTATAGTTCAGCTGGGCCTGTCTGAGTTTGCTGCCCTTCCCCCCCCTGACAAAATCATGGTTGAATGGAGCCTCTGCAGCCATTCCAATGAACCATTACTTGGCTATTTCACTCCATTTACCATAAACACTAATGTACATACTGCTTTACTTGTATGATGAGTTGGACTTTATTTGAAAGTTTTATTTTGTATTTTACAGCACAAACACTAAGTCATCTATTAAACAAAGCAATGCAGTCTCACAATGAAAAATTAGCATTAAAACTTCTCTGCCCTTGAAACTCACATTCATTGAAACAGCATTGAAACCCACATTCAAAGAAAATACATTTTGCCAGTGTCAGATAAAGATTCATTTTGGGCTGTTTTCAAATCGTAGGCCCCTTGCATATGAAACATACATGTGCTCTTTGATACACCTTCCTCATTGTACTAAATTATATTCCTTGTACAATATATTACAGTTGTTAGAGGGCGTTTTAAATTTGTTTTGAACATTTTTCCAGTAAGCAATGAAACAAAATGCATGCACTCAAAATGACAAAACTGCCCAGTTCAGAACATTTATCATAAAAGTCTACTCAGACTTCCGCAGTCCACCATTATCAGTAAATATGCACAATTCTACTGTCCACCATTATCAGTAAATATGCACAATTCTACAGTCCACCATTATCAATAAATATGCACAATTCTACAGTCCACCATTATCAGTAAATATGCACAGTTCTACAGTCCATTATCAGTAAATATGCACAATTCTACAGTCCATTATCAGTAAATATGCACTATTTCTGAAGAAGTAAAAGTCATCTAAATAATTCCACATTAAAGAAATCTGTAACTAATGAAGAGGTTGCTGCTAGCAAACACCTTTATATTTCATGGTTTCATCGAAAAATAAAGTGCCTGTTGCCCCTCAGGAATAAATTGCCTATATTACATTAAAAAAATGATAAGCTAGTAATATTGCAAGAGGAAATGGATAAGCTAGTAATATTGCAAGAGGAAATGGATGGCAAACTGATAACGGACTCATAGTTAGTATCTTCACCAAGGAGAACATTATCGGTACAGCAGCATCCACCCCTTGTGGGAGTAGAACCCACAGTCTTCTGCATCAAAGGCAAGTACACAACTTGTTGTGCTATTAACAAGGCAAATCAACTTCACTTAAGCAGCACTAAACTTCTGTTCCCCTGCAGCTCTCAGCTCCTTGTAAAATCTACTCAATACTCAACTTCGCAGCACAAGAAAACTGAAAAAGCCAAAATGTATTGGGGGGGTCAAAAGCCCAAAAACCAGGGACACAAACATTGCTTGTATAATCTTGGAAAGTTGCTAGAACCATACATTTTACTGCCAAGCTCCCTGTGCAAAACAGAGCAACATACCACTACGCCAAATCAGCTGCTTTGTAAAAGAGGAAGACTGAAACTTAAATGGCATTTAGTGAATTCAGTTCTCACCACAGCTGTCAACCTCTTAGTACAAAACAACTGGACAAACCCAGTAATGAGGGAATACAGCCGTCAAACATTCAGTGAATTCAGTTCTTGCCATAGCTGTCAACCTTAGCACAAAAAACCTGGACGAAGCCAATAATGAGGGAATACAGTCCCAAAAATAGGGACAAATTTCAAATATTCATCTTATAAACTTAGAAAATTGCTAGAATAAAAGGTTGTGTTACGGTTGTGTTACTATGGATTTTCTGAAGAACATGAAGTCTGAAATTCAAGTCTGTCAATTTTACTGCTGACAGAATAAAAACAATTTTCAGCAGAGACCCAGGGAGAAATACTGCAGACACGTCTTTGTAAAATGACAGGGCACCAGAGCTAATCCACACAAACACAGGGAGGAGATGCAGACTCCACACAGAAGGCACCTCAGCCAAGAATCAAACCAGAAAACCTATAGCTGTGAGGCAACAATACTACCACTGCACCATCAAATATGCAAGGACTTAAACATTCAGAAACCTGAAGTCTGAAATTCAAATGCCTGTCAATTTTATTTAACATTTGTTAATCAAGACAGTTTGACTTGGAACAAAAAAAAAATTCAGTAGAGGCCCAGGAAGAAATAATGCAGACATGTCTTTGTAACATGGGAGGACACAAAAGCAAACCCACACAAACACAGGGAGAAGATAAAGAGACCACAAAGAAGGCACCCCAGCCAAGAAGCAAACCTGAGAACCTGCAGCTGTGAGGCAACAATGCTACCACTGCACCATCAAATATCAAGCATTGCAGCATTTACAAACCACAGATATTATGAGGAACAGATCAGATCAAACATGAGGCAAAAATCTGCAGTTTTTTTTCACAAATGGCGGTGGGTAGGGCGTTAAGGTCTTTAACACCTGCATACAAGGTACAGGGTTCAAGCCTGAGGTATTCCCTACCACACACAAATACCTGTAGTAGCAAACCACAAAAACTAAGTATACTGCACTGGGTGCCAAACAGTTGTCATGAGAATCCAATCAAGACAAAATGAAGTGTAGAAGAATAAAAATATTTCAATGCATTGGCTGCATGACAGCTTAATATCTAGATGGAAACAAAAAAGGTTGTGAGGCATGAAAAAATAAATTACTTTTTTTTTTTAAATACATTAATGGAATGCCAGTCAAAATCAAGTATAAGAAAAACAAGCAGCACTCAACTCAAACCACTTCTTGCACTGCAGTTCTAAATATAATTTATATTCAGCTTTATTAAAGTAACAAGTAACATGCTGAAAGTAGAAATCTCTGATGCCCCCCCTTGTAAAAATGTTCCTTATCCAAAAAAAGACCTGCTGCCTGACATCTACTTGTTTCATGGGGAAAACATGATCAAAGTAAAAAAATAAAAGCAAACAAGAAATAAGCTCAAGATACATTGCTTAAAAGGATTACTGTAAAGGTTATAGACCACGCAATTGGCATTCGGTTTATGGTTAAAGCCTGCAGAGATGACTGTAAGTCTCCAAGTGTAATGAGACTCTTAAAATAATGTAATTCTGTCCTTTATTACAAATACTGGCATATGCATGTCAATACCCAAGGCTTATACATTATCTAGTTAAGTATTCTCTACATGGCAACAGAAAGGCTTTCAATGTTGGCAATTCTTTAACAGTATGCTTATTAAAGCTTACTTGCATCTTGCAATCTCAGCCAAGCTTACCTGATGGTCATTGAAGTATTGCTACTTAAACACAGAGCAACAGGCACTTTGAGTAATAAGCATAAATCAACAGTACAAAAAATATGACAGAAACCAGACCATTCTGCAAAAATCAAGGACATATGAAAAGCCACTCTAGTACTTGTGTCTACCTTGGATGGGTGGGATTTTCAGCACATTTACACTGCATAACTACTCCTTGCCTTGCTTCGACACATCCAGAGTCACTACATGGGGGAGTGGGGTGTAACAAGTATGTTACAGTTTGAAATGTCTCTGGCTGACTTGTGATGGCCCTGACACATTTGTCATACCTCTCAACCTCAGAGCAAGAAATCTGGACAAAGCCATACAAAGAAATGGGACAAAGGCCCAAAAATAAGGACAATTTTTAAAATATCTCTCTTATAACCTTAGAAAGCTAATAGAGGTCTTGCATTAGTATGAATCTTCTGAATGGTATGAAATCTGAAACTCAAATGTCTGTCATTATTTTCTAACTTCAGTCTTTAATTATTTGTCACTAATTTGCCAAAAAAAAAACAATTTTATGAAAAATGGACCAAAAAATGTGATGTAAAAATATAAAATAGCAACACAATACAGCTGGGAACTTGTCAAGAAGGGACACTTTAATATTAGTACTGCTAACTTGAGCAGCTGACAAAATAAAATTATCTACATGCATTTCTGAAATAAAAGTAATCTGATTATTACAGTTATTTCTTAATTATAAACCCTCCATGTTTTCTTCCAAAATTGCTATTTTGCGGAGGGATCATTAGGGGAAGAGTAACATTTTGAGTCAAAATCAGGGACAGTTCAGAGGTTTGGCTATGCCTAATTCTATAAAGCAATTTATTTGCATGTACCTCTCAACCTGTTAATGCAATAAATCTGGACAAGGCCAGATATATTGGGGAACATATAAACAGTACTAAAATTGCTCTTGTATAAACTGGGACATAAATCTGGATAAGGCCAAATATATTGGAGGAACATATAAACAGTACTAAAATGCTCTTCTATAAACTGGGACAGTTGATAGAACAGGTCTTACTTTAGCATGCATTTTTCTGAAGGTTATGAAGTCTGAAACTAGGTGTGTCATTATTTAGTGACTTAATTCCTAAATGATTTGCCAGAAAACCACAATTTATGAGGAACAAATCAAAAATAAGAAGCAAAAAATCTATTCATTCTTTGAAAATCTGGACAGTTGGGAGGCATGGTTCAGCTGGGGCTGTCTAAGTTTGCCACCCTTCCCCCTTACAAAACCCTGGTCGAATGGAGCCTCCTGCAGCCATTCCAATGATCCATTACTTTGCTATTTCACTCCATTTACCATAAACACTAATGTGCATACTGATTTACTTCTATGATGATTTGAACTTCATTTGAAAGTTTTATTTTTGCATTTTACAGCACAAACACTAAGACATCTGCTAAACAAACTTGGCATTAAACCTTCTCTGCCCTTGAAATTCACATTCACTGAAACATTAAAATCCACATTCAAAGAAAATACATTTTACTCGTGGCAGATAAAAATTAATTCTGGGCTGTTTTCAAATCATAGGCCCCTTGCATATGAAACATACATGTGCTCTTTGATACACCTTCCTATTGCTTTGAACATTTTTCCAGTAAACAATGAAACAAAACTGTCCAATTCAGAACATTTCCATCATAAATGTCTACTCAAGCTTCTACAGTCCACTATTTTCACAGTCTTTACCCTGTAACCAACAAGGCTTGAACCCTTCTGAAAATTTAGGTGCTAAGTCTAAAACTTTTGGCAAGAACAACACTTTTGCTACACCTCTGCCTTTAAACTTTCCACTCCCTTACAAGGATGCCACACGCACGCGCTCTGGGAGCAGGGGAAGAGGAAAAAGAAAACTTTCGGGAGAGACACCAGAGCGGAGAAGGAGAATGAAGAACTAAACTCCTTGTTTTTTAATCTGGCGACTAGGTCTTTTTCATCAGAAGAGCAATTGTTGCTCAATAGAGGGTTATCTTTTATACCCTCTTGTCAAAGTGTGCTGTCTGACACCCTTATAGGTTTACGCTTGTTTGCTAGAAAGTTATCTCTCAAAGTGTTGTTCAAGGATGATTCATCTGATAGTCATACATCAGCTTGTAATGTTATAGCCTATAAAAGGAGAAGTTCATTCATACCTCCGTTAACACCAACCATTGAGTGTTTTATGCGAACATGTGAACATGACTTTTATAGTTACTATGAGCATGATAAGCATAGTAACATCTTTGTAAATTTGAATTATGCACAGAGAAGTTCCTTGGACGCACTGGTTAATGATGTGAACACAGTATTTAAACCAGCGGATAAGGGAGGGGGTATTGTCGCCTTAGATAAATGTTTTTATGACCAATTGATGAATACAATGTTTAGTGAGGATAAGGCCTATAAAATCATTGATAAATCCAAGGTTACATCAATAGTTAACTATGTGCATGACACATTGTATGATCTGCTCATGACAAGATCAATAGATAAGTCACTATATGATTTTCTGAAGGTAGATTCACCCCTCATTCCGGTCATAAAAGGACTGCCAAAATTGCATAAAGGTGAATACCCTCCCCCACTACGACCCATAGTATCGGGTGATCACTGGGTCACTGAGAATGCCTCCCTTTATATACAATCTAAGCTTGGTCCGATGACAAAAGAAATACCAACTATTTTGAAAAATTCGTATGATCTATTAGAAGATCTGAAACAAGATCTAGTAACTGATAAATTAAATGTGAATACTTTACTTGTTACATTGGACATAAAGAGTCTTTTTACCAGTATTCCCAATGACTATGGGCTTGATGCCATCAGGCTCCATTTAGTTGAACAGGGAACTATAGACAGCAATGAAATTATGAATATCTGCTGCCTCTTAGATTTGGTCCTAAACAACAATGTCTTTTTGTTCAATGATATGGTATATGCGCAAACATGGGGAGTAGCCATGGGCACTCCCTGTGCCAACGCATATGCCAACTTGGTTATTCACAGATGGGAGAAAGAGAATATTTTTGGTGATCCCAGGTTCGACAATGTGGTCATCTACAGACGTTTTGTAGATGACGTCATTATACTATGGAATGGAGGTGCAGATGAGCTTGAAGATTTTGTCAGCTATATGAATGATACAACTTCATTTCTTATATTCACCTATGAATATTCTTCAGTAAAGGCTGACTTTTTAGATATTTCTATAACTAAGAATGACAACAACTGTTTAGTTACTACCTTATACAGGAATCCTTGCTGGAGGAATAGTATCCTTCACTATAACAGCTTGCACCCACGATACACTTTCCGCAATATCATAAAAGGGCAGATCAGTAGGATTTTAAAAATATGCACTGATAGACATGATGCTCTGTGTCTGATTGAGCAACAGAAATATCTTCTTATGGATAGAGGATATCCTGTGGACCTGATTAATGAAGTGATAGATTCTACTCTAAATAATCATATCTCATGGAATAAAAGAGGGAAAGCCAAATATGGATTAGGGAAAGATAATAGCATCAAATATGATATTAAGTATACCAGTGACGTTGAGCACCTAACTGAAATTATAAAAGGGAATTGGAAAATTTTGCTGTCTGAGCCACACCTTTTGAAACTATTAGGGAATAAACCTAGTTTCAGATTTAACAACTGTATGAATCTTAAAAGATTATTATGTAAAGATAAATATGAGGTCAAGCACATTGACATTCGAGCCCAGATAAGAACAGGCACCTATGCATGTGGCAGGTGCTCCATGTGCACATTTATAAGTAGGACACAGGATCTTAGGATTCCAGGTGTTAACTTAAACTTTAGAGCCACCTTTTATGCCACTTGCAATACACAAAATGTTATTTACCTTGCGAAATGTGATCAATGTGATAGTTATTATGTAGGCATGACCTCACGAAGACTCAGAGACCGAGTCTATAATCATGTCTACGACATTAGAAAGGGCAATTCTACTAGTGCCCTAGCCATACATTGTAATGAAAGATCTGGGCATAGATTTAGTTTTCAGGTGCTACAAGTTATCAATCCGAATAGGAGAGAGGGTGATCATTTTGGCACTATTGAAATGTTTGAGCTTAAGTGGATACTAAGGCTAAAGGCGCACATACCACCAGGACTCAATACTGCCATCAATATACGTCCTGCTTTATTGGGGTCCATCTAAGATAGTTACTTTAAAGTGCATAGCAATGGACAGTTTATATGACAGAACTTATATTATATTTACGCCACTATGACATGTTTTGATTCATAACAATACATTGAACATATAGGCATTAGAATGAGGATTTCTCATCTATATTATATAGCCAATGGGTTATTTTGTGGTTTCGTAAGCACTTAATCATGCTTAATGCTAACGCCTTTATGCCGTAGCTTTATTTATAACTCTGATGAACATGCATTTTGACAAGCTCTTGCTTGTTGTTATGAGATCCACTAGTTGTGGCTGAATATTGAAGAGATATTATATGTTGATATCTACCCAGAGTCATCGGGGACTATTAATATTTATGTTCCTGGTTATTACAACACCTTGTATAATGTGTATTTGGAGCTGTAGATTGGAAGCTTGAGCTTACAGCTCTCTCCCATGTTTTGTCTGAATGTGACAATCCCCTCTATCGCCACATAGAGTGGCGTTTTTTACTTACATTACTTGTGTATTGTTTGATCCATACATGCACTTGTTCTTATTATAATCTTGACTACCCATATTATATAGCCAATGGGATGCTTCATGGCTCCGCTAGCACTCAATTGCGCCAGATACTGATGCCTTTATGCTATGGCTTTGTTTATAAATATGGTGAGCGCATTCTCTGACAAGCGTTTGCTTGCTGATATGAGATTCATTGGTTGTGGCTGAATACTGAAGAAACATCATATGTTGATATCTATCTAGTATTACCGTGAACTGTTGGTAATCGTGCTCCTGATCACTGTAACACTTTGCATAATGTGTATTCGGAGCGTCAGATTGGAGGTCTGAGTTTTACTCTCTCCTATACCTTGCTTGGGTATGGCTATCCTTTATATCGCCGCAAGAGTGGCGTTTTCTTATTTACATCACTTGTACATTATTTCACCCATATATATACACCTGAGGATGTTAATAAAGACGCTATTTATGTTTTATTGGTTACAATAGCGTGTTTTCCATCTTTATACAGAATAAGGTATAATGAAGAAATTATGATATACATACACATCAAGAATGATATACCATGGCTTGGCTTCATTGTGTTGCTATGACCCTGCATAGATAATATAGGAATATATTTATTATATCTTATAAGTTCATGAAATGTCTGTTTTTCATCGTTTTCACCATGCTAAGACAGCAGCTGTTAAGATGAATATTTGTTAAAGAATATATAGGTTTGTTATACAAACCACAAGTTCAGAAACGCACCAAGCTCATTGATAATCTTTCACAGCATACGATATATTGAAAGCTGAGTGAGACATAAGTTATGTCCTAATTTATACGCTATGTTTTCTATATGCTGTCATCCTTTCCTAAGGTTGTTTGCCTTTCACGAAACCAATATGACTATGTAATTAAGCAACGGGATGATTAATAACTGTTTTTTGATTCATCCACGATAACAAGTTTAGCTTAGTCTATTTAAAACAGTATAACATATATTATTTGATTTTTGTCTTAGTGCATCCGTATACTCTTGCATAATGTGGATCTGATGCACTTTATTGGATGTTAAGAGACTTTTACTTAGCTAATTATTATTGTTTTTATATGATGTGATATATTTTTACCGTTTATATACAGTTGTTTTAAGTTATGTCAAATGTTTTCAGTGCATTTGTAACTGTTGTTTAAGGTTTGCTGACAGAAGTAATGCAAATGATGGGTGTTTCCATCCCAGCAATTATGTTTTAATTAATTGATTAATTGATAATTATTTTGTTAAATTGATGGTTGGTTTTACTATATAAATGGGCATCTTTTATGTGTAAATTATAACCTGATGAAGCGCATATGTATGCGTGAAAGCGCTTGTTTGTTTTAAAATAAAATTGGATTCTTACTTTATCGTGGTGGTTCCTGGCAGTATTTCTTCATTCCCCTTGCATATGAAACATACATGTGCTCTTTGATACACCTTCCTATTGCTTTGAACATTTTTCCAGTAAACAATGAAACAAAACTGTCCAATTCAGAACATTTCCATCATAAATGTCTACTCAAGCTTCTACAGTCCACTATTATCGGTAAATATGCACAATTCTACAGTCCACCATTATCAGTAAATATGCAAAATCTCTGAAGTAGTAAAAAAGTCATCTAAATAATTCCACGTTAAATAAATCTGTAATGAAGAGGTTGGTGCTAGCAATCACCTTTATATTTCATGGTTTCATCGAACAATAAAGTGTCTGATGCCCCTGTGGAATAAATTGCCTAAATTACATTAAAAATAAGCTAGTAATATTGCAATAGGAAATGGATGGCAAACTGATAACAGGCTCATAATTAGCATCTTAACTTTCAGTATGGCAGCATTCACCCCTTATGGGAGTAGAACCAACAACCTTCTGCATCAAAAGCAAGCACACAGCCTGTTGTGCTATTAGCACTAAACTTCTCTTCCCCTGCAGCTCTCAGCTCCTTGTAAAATCTACTCAATACTCAACTGCATCTCAACATCACAGCACAAGAAGTCTGGAAAAAGCCAAATTTATTGGGGTGGGTCAAAAGGGCAAAAACCAGGGACACATTAAACATTGCTTGTATAATCTTGGAAAGCTGCTAGAATAAAATGCTGTGTTACCACAGTACCACCATACATTTTACTGCCAAAGTCTCTGTGCAAAAAAGAGTTAGAACAACATACCACTATGCCAAATCACCTGCTTTGTGAAAGAAAAATGCTGTGTTACCACCGTACATTTTACAGACAAGGTCCCTGTGCAAAATAGTCAAGAGCAACATACCACTACGCCATATCAGCTGTTTTGTGAACGAGAGGAAGACTGAAACTTAAATGGCTATCATTTAATGAATTCAGTTCTCACCATAGCTGTCAACCTCTTAGCACAAAACACCTGGACAAACCCAGTAATGAGGGAATACAGCCCTCAAATATATTCAGTGAATTCAGTTCTTGCCATAGCTGTCAACCTTAGCACAAAAAACCTGGACAAAGCCACTAACAGGGTATTACAGTCCCAAAAATAAGGAAAAAAATTAAAATAGTCATCTTATAAACTTAAAAAATTGTTATAATAAAAGGTTGTGTTACTATATATTTATTGCTAGAATAAAAAGTTGTTTTACTATGTATTTTCTGAAGACTATGAAGTCTGAAATTCAAATGCCTGTCAATTTTACTTCTGATGGAACAAAAACAATTTTTAGCAGAGGCCCAGGGAGAAATACTGTAGACACATCTTTGTAAAATGGCAGGATACCAGAGCAAATCCACACAAACACATAGATAAGATGCAGACTCCACAAAGAAGGCACCACAGCCAAGAATCAAACCACAAATCCTGTAGCTATTAGGCAACAATACTGTCACTGCACCATCAAATATGTAAGAAATTAAACATTCAGAAACCTGAAGTCTGAAATTCAAATGCCTGTCAATTTTATTTAACATTTGTTAATCAGGACAGTCTGGCTTGGAACAAAAAAACAATTTTCAGCAGAGGACCAGGAAGAAATAATGCAGACATGTCTTTGTAACAGGGGAGGACACAAAAGCAAACCCACACAAACACAGGGAGAAGATACAGACCCCACAAAGAAGGAACCCCAGCCAAGAATCAAACCTGAGAACCTGCAGCTGTGAGGCAACAATGCTACCAGTGCACCATCAAATATCAAGCATTGCAGCATTTACAAACCACAGATATTATGAGGAACAGATCAGATCAAATATGAGGCAAAAATCTGCAATTTTTTTTACAAATGGTGGTGGGTAGGGAACTCAAGTCTTTAACACCTGCATACAGGGTACAGGGTTCAAGCCTGAGGTATTCCCTACCACACCACCATGAGCACCTGGGGCATTTACACACACACACACACACACACACTCTCCCTATCAACTTCAAACACTAAGTCCCTATCAACTTCAAGCACTAAGTCCCTATCAACTTCAAGCACTAAGTCCCTATCAACTTCAAACACTAAGTCCCTATCAAAATGTTAAAAGCACCATAGTTAACACACTTACCTGTCCATTTTCCATAACGTACATCCACATGCCCGTGCAATAATACAAAGACCCGTGAGATCCGATGAAACCCCTTCCCGACAAGAGACTCCTGACTGCTGGTGTTGCAGTCCGGCCCCGATGCGTTTTCCCAGCGAGTCTGTGCACTTTAAAAGTGCACAGACTCTGCTCGTGTTTCCCTACCAGGACGGCCGGACTGCCTGGAGCATGCGCAGTAGACTCACAGTAGTCTGGACTACTGCGCATGCACGAAAATTTAAAACTTTTTTTTTTTAATTTCTTTTTACTTTTTGTTGAGGGGGCTGCAGTCCGGCAGTCCAATAGCACGGGCCACCCCTGTTTATGTTTCTTCCTATTGGTTCTTTAGATGCCTTAATGGTTTAAAAGAGAGTTGCTTCTGTTTTATTTTTACATTGATAAAGGCCTGTTTTAGGCCAAAACCGGTCTGTCTTTTAACCTTTAATATAGGCATTTTTGCTCTTTCCATGAAGTGCTGGCCATTTATTTGATTTTGTGGATACAGTCATGGATCCTAAAAGTACCTTGGGAGCTCTGCCATCTGTGCTTCCTTCCTGGGGAGTTCATTTTTATATGCCCTACCTGCTTTCCCTTTCTCCATCCCCATGATCATTGACTATATTTGAGGACAACTCTCCCGTATTGACCAAACCTCACCTTATGAAGCATCATCAGTGAGCACCCTCCCTCCAAGGATGGGCATTTTCATCCCTCCCTGCTGCTCTCTGTCACCCAAGCCACTTATCAAACACAGGTGAGCTGAGCCATGGTTAGGGCTTTATCCGTTTATGCCACTTGAGCAGGGCAGCTGGGCTGTAATTAAGGATTTATCTGTCTGCACCACTTCAGTGGCAATTTTCATTTTTAAGTTTATCTATTTAGTGATGGTGGATGGTTTTCAGTAGGAAACATTTAGTTGAGATTACACTTTTCATGAGTAAAAGTTCATTACATCTTATAAATTCTGCTACAACTGTTGGGCCACTATGAAGGATTGTGGATACCACTGTTGGCAAAGGGAGTTATCCCTGTATTTTTCCCTATTAGAGTTAGCATGAATTTACTCTCTTGAAAATTTCTGACAGTTGCAAAGACTATAGACAGAACAGTTACACAGAAGTAGAAGTTGGGTGGTTAACACACACACATACTCACAGTGGCGTAAAATACTGCAACAGAGACCACTATTCCATAAAATAATGAATCTTTATTGAAGAGAAAAAAAAATATTGGTGAAGACTCTGTATACACTGAAGCAATAGAACTACACAAAGGGCTATTTCTATAAGTCCACAAAAAAAAAAAGTCTCTCAAACCAGTTTTGTCACAATATAAAGGTGCTTTTCATCATCTTTCTTCTTTTTTGACTTCCTAATCGAAAACATCTAAGCTTCCTTGGGGTATTCTGGAAGGTCTTCTTTTTTGTAGCACAATCCTATAAACCACAATTCCATGCCTAAACTCCCACATCGTTAGGATACCAGCTTCTCTAACAGGCCCAAAGCCCACCTGTAATAGAATAAATGCTCATTAACTAAACTTTTCTATCTGCTACAAAAATATATCTGTCTGCTTTAAAGAAGTATTATTATTTAGACTATGTACAAAATGCTCTATTTGCATCAATGGTATTTACTTTTATGTCTGTTCAATTTAGTGACAATTTGACATATCATATGGCAAACACAAGTCAGAAAACACATAATTCACCTCAACAGTGTGCCTCACGACAGCCCCTAAGGCAAAACACCATACCAAACACGCTAGTAATAGGACACTCTATAGTAAGGCACACAGATGTTCCACTCACCAGGCTGAACAAGGAGAAGGTTACTGTCAGCTGCCTGTCTGGTGCTAGGATCCACCACATAACACAGGCACTTAGGTCACTCCAGAACAAATACAAGTATGATGCTGTCATTGTACATGCTGGTGTGAATGATCTAAGATGTACCTCCCTGGACTACATGAAAAGAGACATTGAGGAGCTCTCTGATCATGTAGCCCAAGCTGGTATGACCCTGACCTTGAGTAGCATACTACCTTCACCTAGAATGATACCACAATACAAAGACAAAATGATCAATTTCAACAATTGGCTAAGCTTCTGGTGTCATTCTAAGGGGATCCAGTGTCTGTCTGCCTGGGATGACATGATAGACAAGCCTCGCTGTTTCGCCAGAGATGGTTTGCACCTGTCACCTCTAGGCTTTCGAATAATGGCCAAGGCTCTTGCCGTCCCCATAGTGCCTTTTTTAGGCAAGGCTCAAAGGACAAACCAACCACCATAACCAGCAGAGGTAACCAAAAACTAAGGGAAATGCTACTTAACGCCAGAAGGCTCAACCTCAAAATACACGCACTTGAGGCACTCCTCAGTATGGAGAAAATCAATGTTTGTGCAGTGACGGAAACCTGGTTCAAGGCTCCAGAGAGCACCCCAGCACTACCAGGTTACAATTCATATCATACCTTCCGGCCTCAGTTACCAGATTGCAGTACAAAGGGTGGAGGTGTATCCATATTCATCAAGGATACCCACATCTCCAGGTTAGTGGCACAGCATGATGCCCCAGAGATCATCCATGCGCAACTATCAGCAGGAAAAACCACATTTCAAGTCATAGCCTGTTATAGATCACCCACCATGTCCCAAGATGCTCACTCAGCATTCCTTGAGGCATTGGAAAATATAAAGGTCCTACCCAACACCATAATTTTGGGTGATTTCAACTACCCTGGTATAGACTGGGTGAACTACCAAAGTTCTAACTCCTATGCCCAGCAGTTCATAGAATTTATAAATTCAAATGCCCTTGAACAACTGGTATGTTCTCCCACTAGAAGGGACAACATATTGGATTTACTCATCACAAATATGGGTGCCCATTGTACCGTTATCACTCCCTCTCTGGTCAGATCAGACCACAAACTGGTAACCCTGGATATCCTCACCCCTCCACCTCCCTGAGTCAAAGAAACCATCGTAAAAAAACCTTTCCAAAGCAAACTTCAAACTACTTGCATCAGAAGTGGAAAGCTTCACTATTCCCTTGCAGAAGGATAATGATATCCAGGATGCAGAATCCTACACCAAGGCACTTTATATACATCTGCAGGATTGCATGGACCGTGCTATCCCAAATAAAATCAAGACTCCTTCCTCAAGCAAGAAGAAACCAGTCTGGTGGACCCCGGCCATAAGCAAACTATACAATAAAAGGAGGAGACTTATACAAAAAAGGCCAAATCTCAAGTAGAAAAATCATCCCTGATCAGCATTAGTAAGAAATTGAGAGCCCTCATCAAGTCAACTAAAGCCAATTTCAAAAAGAAGGTTGCCAAGGATGCCAAGGATAACCATAAGGCCTTCTATGGTAATGTCAAAAACCTAAACGGCAACGCTCAGGTCTGTTCTGAGCTAGTACAAAATGACCGTTCCACTGGTAGAGCCAAATCCTTTAATGAAATCAATAACAACAGGTCCAGTTCAGCAATAAGCGCTTTCGTCTGCTACTAGGCAAACTTCATCAGATAAAGTCCCACTGGTGCAAAAGACTTTTTATATATGTCATGTGTATATACCCAGAACCATTTCCCTTCAATATTTCAATCAAACAATTAAAAATTTTAAAAAACAATTAAAATTAATTAGAATCAAGAAAATGCTTAAAATGCTTAAATCACAGATTAATTAAAGCTCCACAAGGTCGTTTTTTTGTAAAAATTCACATGAAACTCAATCAAATATCACAAATAAATAAAAGTACTAAAGATACATAAAAATATAAATATAAATATATAAATATATATTTATGTAAATATTTGAATATGTAAATATTAAAAATATATGTATATATATGAATATTTGAGTTGTAAAAAGAATGTATAGGTCCTTTGTGATGTATATCTATTGAAAATGAAATAGTAAAATACAAGATGAATCCTTTCTATAATGTAGTGAATCTAGTTGTTGGCAAAAAATAAAATAAAATTGGTGTAGATTTAAACATAGTTAGCTTTACCAACCAAAATGGCTTTTATGTTGATGTATTCATTGAGCCCTGGGGGGATGTTGGACCTGAGTCTCAATTGCCATTTAATCTCTTTTTGTAACAGGAGATTTTTGGCATCTCCTCCTCTAGATTCTATATCCACAACATCAATGATGCCAAATTTGAAAAGTGGAGGAAAGGGACAAGAGGTTGTATGTTTGTATAGGGCACTGGTTTCTTTTTTAATTCTAATGTCATTCCTGTGTTCGTATATCCTTTCTTTAAGTGGCCGTTCCGTTTTGCCCATGTAAAAACTTGGGCAATGGCCACAGGTTGCCAAATAAACTACCATGTTGGTATAACAATTGCCCTTAAAAAATTTTACTGTACTCCCCAGGCCATTGTTCAAAATAATACTGTCTAAGGTGTTGATACATGGACACTGTACACATCTACCACATGGGTGGGTACCCCTAACATGCCTGATATATGTATCCCTTCCTTCTAAAGTTCTCTTAAAATTATTACCCACTCGGTGTATGAAAGTAGGTTTGTTTCCTACTACCTCCATAATGTCTATGTTTGTCTTAAGTATAGGCCAATTGTCCTGCAAAATCTTCTTGAAGACCAAGGAAAAGTTGTTGTGCTCAATGGAGCATGATCCAGAAAAATCCTTGGATTTCTGCTCTAAATTGACTGTAGTGGACAAGCGATGGCCAAGTAAGGGTTTGTAACGGGTACCCCATCCCTGATACACTTCCCCCAGTGTCTCTACTAACAACTTTCTGGGGTAACCTCTCTCCCGAAACATTTCACCTAAGATAGAAAATTCCTCTAAGAGGTCATCAAATTCTGATGTCATCCTCGCCACTCTAACAGCTTGACCTTTTACAATACTTTTCTTCTGAAAATGCGGATGTTGGCTGTCAAAATGGAGGTAACTATTACACCAAGTGGGTTTTCTATATATCTTAGATTTAAAACCATTTTGAGTTTTGATAAGCATGATGTTCAAATAACTAATACAATCGCTATTGGCTTGGTAAGTAAAGGACAAAAAAGATGTAGAACCATTAATGTGTAAAATAAAATCATCTAGCTCTTTCTGGGTCCCTTCCCAAATGACAAAAATGTCATCCAAAAATCTGAAATAAGCTTTTATGTTGGTAAAAAATGCACTCTCAAAAACATGTTGAGTTTCCCATTCTAGTAAGGCCAAATTAGCGTAAATGGGGGTGCAGGCCGCCCCCATAGCAACTCCACTCACTTGTTTATAAAAATCACCTTCAAAGGTAATAAAATTATTATCCAAAACTATTTCCATTAATTCTAGTAACAAAAGCTTCCTGTCCGATGTTAAATCAGAATGTTTGTGGATACTAGTTTCAAAAAACTCAAACCCTTCCTTCCTGGGGATACAAGAAAATAAGTCTTTTACGTCTATGGTAATAAAAAGACCATCTTTCAACCATAAATTGTTATTGATCCTTCCTAAAAAGTCCCACGAATCTTTAATTTGTTTTATAATTTCTTCATTTTCCCACTGGTACTGTTACTTTTGACTGGTACTGATACTGACATTTAACATGAACCAGTCACCCAACGATTCCACTCTCCTAGGAGCGGACAATGTTTTGGATTCTAGCGTTACGCTAATACAAACTCAAAACGAAGTATTTCATTTATGAGAAGAGCTTTCTTCCCTTCGGGGAGATTTAACAAAGTTGATAGATTTATTTACACATAAAGAACCACCAGAGGGAGCTATTGCCATTCGTAGTAGAACCTCCGAGGGTCCGAAACTACCTGTGACGTCATCACCAACTTCCCCTCACGGAGATTCCGGTGAAGTAAAGAGTTTAACAGGTGAGGACCAGCCCAGGAGAAGACATGCGAATTTTGGCGCTCCAACATTGCAGGACAACAAGGAACCGAATAGTTTTTTGGAATTAGGAGACCATCGTGGGTTCCAACGGGTTATGGCTTCAACAGGTACTATTTCCAATTCATCAAAACATCAGCAGAACGCTGGCTCAGCCCCAGTGGTATCACGATCTGATTTGGGGGCAGATGCTATTCGTCAAACAAGTTACAAAGACATTTTAGAAAATAAATTTGTTTTCATTGAAACAGCTGGCAATGGGAACCAAAATTTTACAAGAAAAAATTCACATGTAAACGAAAATTCTGTTTTAAATCTTAGAGACACCATATATGGATTTGAAAAATTATTATATAAATATAAATGCTTACAAATTGAAAACAATTATTTGCATCTTTGTTTAAACAATAAGATTGTTCTGCAGGGGTTACGTTTTTACAAATACCCCTTTGGCATTACTTATACTGTTAGTATAACCAAGGAATTTCAATGTTTTTTTTGATGAATGTGTTTTTTCTTTGGTGTTAAAGTTAATTAAATATAACAAGGTGCATTTAAATAGTTTATTAACAGAACTCAACAGTTTGCATCAAGATATCATTAATGACTTATTGTTTGAACAACATCAGGATCTATTTGACAGAATTTTAAAGAGAACTGATGTAAGAGTTGGAAAAGTGTTTGAGAGGAAACAGAAAAAGTTCTTCAGGGACAGGGAACAGTATGAGTCTGGAAAAAGTTATCCACAGCCTCTTTACACTACTAATTTTGTTTCCAACTCAGGATTCAGGGAGGGGCAATACAGGAGAACAGGTTTAACATTTCAGCAGAATAGACGGTCATCTAAACCTGACAGAATTTTATCACCTGATAGAAACCGTACTAGGGATCCTTTTGTACCCCATTCACGGACACTTGACGAGTTAGATTCCTTTCAGGAACCTAATGAAGTTTTTTTTAGGACCACGGAGGTCGGAGCGTCTAGCCAACAAAGCTCAGGCTGTACCTATCCTGGATTCCCATTCCAATTTCCACATGAAAAATTATGGTTGGAAAAACAGGGGGACAAGGGACAGATAGATTCCATCAGTACACACTCCAATTGAATAGTCTCAGAATATCAAGGTTATAAGATATATAATTATACAAATTTGGAATTAGATAAAAGACACTTTAACTTGTTTTCCAAAGGATTCAAATTTGTAAAATCCTCTAAAGGTGATTTAGCTCAAATTTTGATTGATCTTAAACTATATCTTAGGAAGTTAAATCTAAAAATAATTTACAACAAAGAGGTTCCTGGGAAGGCAACCGAAAACAGGGACAATTATAGTGTCACCAGAAGGAGTGTATTTAATCCTCCCCTCCATCCAGTTCTCAGTACTTTTGAGAATGTTGTCACCAGAGAAATTTATGATTCTTACAGTAAAAATGCAAATGGTTTCAAGTATAATTATAACCTGAAACAGGATGAAGCTAAATTATTGGAGGATTTAAAACACAACAAATGCTTATGTTTTATGGAACCGGACAAGGGAGGGGGACTGGTTATTTTCAACCAAATAGATTACAAAAATGTCTTAAACAAAATCTTGGCACAGGACAATACATACTGTTTAGCCTCTTACAATGAGATTCAGATTTCCTATTCTAGAATAGATTCTCTTCTCAAAGAATACTTGGTAGAGCAACGTATCAATCCTACTATTTATTATTTTCTTCAACAAACCCACCCCACTATTCCTGGTTTTTTGGGATACCAAAAATTCATAAAAACATTGTTCAACCTCCCTTCAGACCTATTGTTTCAGCCAGGGGATCCAAGACTCACCCACTTGCAGTTTTTATAGATCAGAACATTAATAAGATAGTTAATCAACAGGAACATCTTATTAAAGATTCGTGGGACTTTTTAGGAAGGATCAAATAACAATCTATTGTTATCTATCTACTCTTCCCTCATCAGACCCATTATTGAGTACAATGCACCAATTGGAATGTACCTGGCTAGACATCTCCAGCAGCTGGAGAGACCACAGAGGTACCTCACTAAGAGGATTACTGGCCTCAAACAGTTGCCCTATGCAGCACAATTAAAAAAACTAAGGCTTTTCTCTGTTGCATACTGCCTTCTCAGAGGCGATCTCTGTCTAACATACAGAGCCATGTCCAACCCAGAACTGTTGAACATGCTCCATCTTAGCAAAACCAAATCTACTCAAGCTACACACTGTAGGGATATAAACCTCAGCACAACAATGAATAGAACATGCTGGAGGGATAGATTCCCTTCGCAAAGACTCCCCTTGCTATGGAAGAAGGTTCCGATCTACAGAAGACAGAGCCCCTCACTATCACTCTTCAAGAGGAACCTTGACGAGTGGATGGGTAACAGAAAGTTCACACCAGGGATCATACCAACAGCTCTACTAGATAGGGGCCAAGGGTACTAACTGCTAGATCAAGGGCCTAGGGAACTAACCAAAGGGGCGGTGAATACCGCACAACGTGGCTGGCCTAATATATGCCTTCGGGCAGATAGCCCAGTGCCTACCTATGAACCTAAGAACTTCCACACTATGTAATATTTACATGCATAGATATATACTATTGCTTTTGATTAAACTGGACCTTACAAACACAAGGTGCAGGGTTTGCATCTCACAAGGGATAATTGGCTAGGCTTAAAATGGCTTGCAATGGCAGTTAGCTTAGTACTAATCTATGAACCTATAAAATAAAACCTACAAGCTGAGCAAAATCTGCTGTACACAAATTTGTGCAGTATATGTTGTAGAAATACATGGTCTCACCAACAGAAAATGTTAATGTACAGATTTTACCACCACTCATACAGAAAGTCGAAACATAGTTCAAACTATATACATTCTAAAATGGTGTAGTTACTGCAGCTGAGCATTGAATTTCCACTGCTATTTTCAACAAACACACAAGATCCTTGCATCCATCTGAGCTAACACCTCTTTGGCAAATGGGACCTCAGTTTAACATATCATGTGAAGGGTGGCAAATTCAGGAGTGTATAGCTCTCTTGTGCTGTACTGCAGTGCCATTAATGGGAAATTAACCCAAGTGCCGTGGGTAGTGAACTGACTGCCATTACATAGTGGATGTGCCTGGAGAGCACACAGAAGGGTTATAAAGCAAAACTGATGATACCTTTAAGAGATGTCTTCAAAGTATTGCATTTTTCCCAGCAGATAGGGAAGAATTCAATGGATGAGGGTATGGGTACAAGGGGGTGACATGACGTTGCTTCACGTAGCATATCTAGACACTCACAACAGTAGACATGCAGAACTTTGAAATTTAAGAGATCTCAAAGTACAGCTAACTGTTTCTCTTTGTTAGGAATAACTTAATTTGATTGGAGCAGAGTCCCAGGATGTCACCACAATATGTAATTCACTTTGCTGGAGTAACACTCACAGATCACTTAAAGGTGTCTCTGTGGTAGACACCCTAGAAATGTAGGGGGGCTACACAGCTGAGGCTGAAAACTGTTGGTTGGCATGTGATAGTGTAGGGTGTCCTTTTCATAATACCAAAACAAGAACAAATGGCTTAAAATGGATATACAGTGATCTAGATAGCTAATAAATAAATATGGGGGGTTCACAACTTTATTACACTGACAACTCACATTTGGACTTGTACTTTTATTTCATTTTTATTGGACTGCTATCTTTACTGTAATCTGTTTCATGGAGGTTTTCTCCCTGGGCCTCCACTGAAAATGGGCTCTCTGGGCCTAGTGGACTTCCCTGGTAATCAAATTGGAAATAAATAAATAAATAAATAAATATTAGGCATAGCCAAAAAAATGAGTGCTAGACAAAGCTAACAAGCTGATGAAGCACATGACAATTGTTTTGTAGCAGAGAGTGACAATCAAAAGGATGAAAAGCACAACTTGTATGATCAGGAATAGCATGTGTATTAGAGCATAGCTGCATGGTCTCTAGTACATTTATTATTTATTTATGCAGTTATTGACACTTGATTATAGAATATAATGTTGTATAATCTCAGTTATCCAGTCAAAAGACAGATGGACCCTCATGTTTAATATCTTCCTATAACAAAGTGAGAACGTAACCCTTGTATTGAAAAGAGAAGTTTTTATCTAGACATAATGACAGTACAGTATTAAGAAATGGTTATATTGCAGCATGGTGATGCAGTGGTTAGCATTGTCGCCTCACAGTAAGAGGTTCTCCCATTTGATTCTCGGCTGGAGCGCCTTCTGTGTCTAGTCTGCATGTCCTCCCCATGGTCGAGTGACGTTTAAAGACATGCAAGGTAGGTGCGTGCATGAATGGGTATGCATTCCTTGAAGGTTGGGCATCGGGCTGGCAACTTGGCACCGTAAAAATCCACTGCCAATCATTAGCGGACTGGAGTTCCGCTGTGGCGACCCCAAACCGGGAATCTGCCTAACACCTCTGAAGGTTCCTGTAAGCACCCTGCCCCAACCCCCGCAGGCAAAGTTGGGACATGCCCAGAAAGCCAGACTGAAAATGTAAACAAAGATCAGAATAAAAACAAAAAATCCCTGGGATTGTCCCTTTAAACATACCTCTCTTAATTGTCCAGATTTTCACAGAATGTCCAGACTTTTGCTTCTTATTTTTGATCTGCTCCTCAAAATTTGTGGCTTTCTGGCATAATCACACAGAATTGAAGTCACTAAATAATAATGATGGTCATCTGAGTTTCAGACTTCATATCCTTCAGAAAATAAATAATGCAAATCTGTCATTCTAGCAACCTTCTAAGTTTATAGAAGCAACATTTTAAATATGTCCCTATTTTTGGGCCTTTGTCCCCCTCCCATTTTTTCTGACTTTGTCCAGATTTCTTGTGTTGAGAGTTTCAGAGTTTAAAGACATGCAGGTAAGTGCATGCGTGAATGGGTGTGCCTTCCTTGAAGGTTCTGCGTCTGGCAGGAAACTTGGCACCATAAAAATCCACTGCCAATCATTAGCGGACTGGAGTGGCGACCCCTAACCGGGAAAAGCCGAAAGACATTGCTTTTGCTATATTGCAGCACTGACCAGCATTATTTTAGAGAACAGATTTCCAATATGTGCTGCATATCTTCAGTAATGTCAGTAACACAGGGTTATCACATGTCCCACTTTATGTAGGACAGCCACTGCATGGGCAGTTGTGTCCTGTGAAAAAACATCAAAAATGTCAAATATCAGAATCAGAAATACTTTACTGATCCCGCAAGAAATTGCTGAGAATGAGAATTTTAGGACAGAAATGTTTCTGCGTTTCCTTCAATACATGCATAAATCCATTATCTTGTCTTTATAACACGTAAATATTATACGAAACAGCATAAATAAATCAAATTCTAAAAAAAAAAAAAAAAAAGAGCTTTTATTTTAGCAGTAAACCGAAGTCCAGTCCTTTGCACTGGTTGTAGGTGTGGAGTGTCCTACAAAATCTCACATTTTCATGCAAAAATCCCACTTTGGCCACAGGAGATGTGGCAGCCCTACAGTGACACTGTATATAATTGTGCAAAAACAGTATATGAAGTCAGGACACAACACACATATAAGGAAAAATATGTATCTTGTGTTGATTTGCCATGAAGGGCAAGGTAATAGAGTATGAGGTAGTGAAGAGGGTAGGATACTAGTTGTGTCACTGCTCTGATGTTGACTTCTTGTGAGTAACTTGGAACAGCAACAACAGTTGGAAAAGTGTCATGTAAGACTAAGGATTGTCAGACAGGGAATTAGCCACTCAGGCAATACAGACAGCATGATGACAAAAGAAAACACGCTATCATTTAGTTACCTGTCTACAGGTAACAGTGGAATCAAGTACAAATGTATACAGTTGTAAGGTAGAAAGAGAGAGAAAACTGCTTAAGGGCATATCATACAGTGCAGCCAATAAATCACCAACATGTAGCATGTAGTATGTAGCATGTAGTATGTACAGCAGGAAATGCATGTGTACAGCATCAAATAAAATATAAAATTAAAGGAATGGATGACTGTCATACCTCTCAACTGTCCAGATTTTTGCAGAATGCTCACATTTTCATCTGTTTTTGGTCTGTTCCTCATAAAATTTACAGCTTTCCTCCAAATCAATGAAGATGAAAGCCACTAAAAAATGACATATATTTGAGCTCAGACTTCTTATCCTTCAGAAAATGCACGATAACACAACTTGTGTTATTCTAGCAACTTTCTGAGTTTATATGAACAATGTAGACTATAAAACAAAACGAACTGAAGATTGTCTACTCATGTGTGAACCCTGTAGAAGACATATGCCTTTTTACAGTGCTATTAGCAGGTAAGAAAACCATCACACTTGGCTAGTATTCAGAGATCAATTTGAACATGAAAAAAGAAACAAGACTGTTTCTCTGAGGATAAAAAGGACAGTTGAAACTAATGAATGACTGAGGGCTGTTGTGAGTACAGCTGCAATTTGAGAAGGAATCTGCCTAACACCTCTGAAGGTTCCTGTAAGCACCCTCCCCCAACCCCCACAGCCAAAGTTGGGACATGCCCAGAAAGCCAGACTGAAAATGTAAACAAAGATCAGACTCAAAACAAAAAATCCCTGGGATTGTCCCTTTAAATCCACATGCATTTTTTTGTACCCTGTGGCTGTCACAATCTCAGTCTAGTAACTGGTGATGCTGCAAAGTAATCAATAGATGCAGTTTCATTTTTTGGTAATCTGCATTGAATGTACACTCTGTTTACTTCATCTACTCAGAGATACAAAATTTTTCACGATCATGTGTCAGGTCTAACTGTAAAGCCATTGTGTGAGACTAGGTGGGAGTGTAGGGTAGAAAGTGTGAAAGCAGTGCGATATCAAGTGGATGCAGTTTACGATGCCTTAGTTTCGGTGGCAGAAGTTACAAAAGGCAAGGATCCTAAGGCATATTCTGAAGCAGCATCGCTGTGCAGTACAATGAAAAGTGCTAAGTTTTTAATATCACTGGTGGTGTGGTATGATGTATTAGTAAAGGTTAGACAAGTCAGTAAACTTTTGCAAAGCTCTTCCATGCAAATTGATCAAGCAGTGATTGTGCTTGATGAACTGAAAAGGCTTTTAACAGATTACATGGCCACAGGGTAAAAAAAAGGCAAAAGTGACGGCTACTGAGCTAGCTGAAGAACTAGAAGTAGAATTAAAATTTCTGGATGCAAATGAGGTGAGCCTCAGGAAAAAGATGGAGTGCTTTTTGGTTATGAACCACTGTCTAATTGGTCCTGAGCAGAAAGTCAACTTTCAACACTCTTGTTGATGTTGCACTGTCATCTGTGAAGTACAGGTTCACTCAACTTGCAGCTCAGTGCTACTTTTGGCTTCCTCTATAACATACAAGAACTCTCGGCCGTTACTGATTATAAGATATTTCACCTCGTAAAGACTTGCAGATTCTTTAACCCACAATGATCTGCTGATACTGATGCAGTAGAGTTGTATGAGGAATTGAAAACCATTTGCCACATTATTCTGAAGGGATTATCAGTGCTGGATGTCCTTAATGTAATGAAAAAGCGAGGATTAGTGGAGATATTGCCACAGGTAGTGGTAGCTCTACACATTTTATTGACACTGCCAGTGACAGTTGTATCTGGGGAGAGAAGCTTCTCCAAACTAAAACTAATAATGTATTTAAGAAGTACTATGTGACAAGATAGACTTGTGGGCTTGGCCATGATTTCAATTAATGAGATATCTTGCCAGATAGACTATACTGATATAATTGATAGATTTGCTCAGTGCAAGGCATGATAAGTACAGCTTTAGTATGTAGCTAGGTAGGGAATGAACAGTGTGCAAATTATGCATGATTTCACATCTGATGTACCCTGCAGTCAAGATTCTACAGTGTAAGGCATACCAATTGTGTGGTATGCCAGAATTCCCATAGGGAAGCACTACAGTAAAGTTGGTAGGGAAGCTCAAAGTACTGTCAGCTGGGCACTATTCTCTACTACTGTAACTGGCTGACCTGAATGGCTATAACAAAGTTGAACCCTGCTCTTGCATCTGCTAATGTTTCAGCATGTAAATATTGAATATCAAAGTAAATATTGTGGGAAGAAATAGCCAGGGAATTGTTTATGGCTAGGCTTATAGGCCCTAGGGCTGATAGGTTCATAGCCTAGTACCAACCGATGAACCTATGTGTAATGAAGGTGTAGTTGCATAATGCCAGTAGGTTCAGTGCCAGTCTTTAATTAATTATCCGACAATGATACAGTATCTTTAACAGGAAATGTGCCAACTGAAACCTGTTTTATAAATGACTCCAGCAGACATGACAGTTTTAACAAGTGTAACATTTCACTTTGAAACATTGCATATAGAAATGTACATCTAATGGCAGCAGTATAATAAAATCTAACAATATTACAATGTCTGAAGCATGAACTGAACCAGCTAAATGAATGTATCTTGAAATTGCTGAAGTGGACCTGACAGTTTGGCAAGTTAAACATTTAGCTGTCAGACATTGCATAAAGAAATGTGTCTAGTGGCCAGCAATGAAATAAAATCTGACAATATTTCAATGTCTTTAACATGAAATGTGCCTAATGTTTTCAAAATTACTCAAGCAGACCGGACACTTTGTACAAGTTAAACATTTATTGTAAAGTATTGCATATAGAAATGCATGTCTAGCAGCAGATAAAATCTGGCAAATTTTGATGTCTAACATGAAGTGCACCAACTGAAATCTAATGTCGTCAACTTAAGTGGACCTGACAGTTTGTACAAGTTCAACACTTTACTGTTGAACACTGCATTTCGAAATGTACATCTAGCAGCCAGTAAAGGAATACTTAAATGACAGTTGTCAATGTCTTTCACATGGTGTGCCAATTCAAGTGGACCTGACACATTGCACTGTCAAACATTGCATATAGAAATGTTCATTTAACTTGCTGTATCAACATGAATGTCTTGAAATTATTCAAGTGGACCTGACAGGTTTGTGCAAGTTAAACATTTAACTGTCAAACATTGCATATAGAAATGTCTAGTAGCCAGCAATTAAATAAAATCTGACTATTTCAATGTCTTTAGCATTAATTGTGTCAACTGATAACTAATGTTTTCAAATAGTCAAGCAGACCGGACAGTTTGTACAAGTGAAACACTTTATTGTTGAATAATGCAGATAGAAATGTACATCTGGTAGTCGGCAAAGGAATGCTTAAATGACAATTTTTGATGTCTTTCACATGAAGTGTGACAATTCAAGTGCACCTGACAGTTTATACAAGTGTCAAACATTGCATATAGAAATGTACATGTAATGGGCAGCTATGGAATAAAGTCATCTGACAATATTAGAATGTTGAGTATGAACTGTATAAACTATATGAATGTCTAGTAGCCAGCAATGAAATAAAATCTGACAATATTTCAATGTCTTTAGCATTAATTGTGCCAACTGAAACCTGTTTTCAAATTAGTCAACCAGACCTGACAGTTTGTACAAGTGCAACATTTTACTGTCAAAGACTGCATATAGAAATGTACTTGACACAGTAATGGAATAAAATCATTTGACAATGAAACAATGTCTCATCTTAAATATGTCTTCAAATTACTCAAGTGGACCTGATAGTTTTACAGAACTGCAGTGTACTGTTCAGCTGAGTTTAACGGTACCAAATCCATCTGTAACTCTTAATGGATAAGAAACATTGCCAATACAATTCTGAGAAATCTGCTTGCTGTTGGTAAGTTGTATGCAAAGTTCAAGACGACAGTGACTGTAGTAACACTGCTTTCCTTTTTGGCCTCTGGGTCAGCATACAGCTGCAGCACCACCACATCACAATGTGTAGCTGTCTTAGAAGTATGTGGACTTGATGGTTGACCTGTGAAGAGCATGAAGCATATCAGGGTAAATAGTAATGTGTTAATGCAGAGTTGCTGCTACACTAGACCAAATGAAAACTTCTACACGCAAACATCAATGCACCTTGCAAAAATAAGTTACTACTGTCTTTCATGACTGTAGATAAACTCTTTATACTAGCAACAGATCAAGAGGTTTATTAAGGAGAATTCTGCCTTCAGCTGCAGTCTTAACTACACTACAAGGTGTCTGTTACAGTACGAGTGTTTTTTCATGCATTTAAACATTAAAAGAACTGGATTGCGTTTTGTGGGAGTGACCCATCTGTGTGTGTGGCTCAAATACGGGTGTTCTTTGAATATGGTGTGGGTGGGGCTTAAGGGGCACCACAGCAGAACTTTGCCTAGGGTGCCGTTTCAGCTAAGGCCAGCCCTGAACACAGGGAATAGCTCATTAAAAGCTCCTTAATTCTCTAAGACAACTGCTAGTCAGTTGGGCTATCGGTCTTTGAAGACTTTGAGTTTAAACTGACAGTCATTGAACACTAAGTTTTTTCCTTAAGTGTTTCCAAAGACAAATTAAAGTCGGTATAATTTCTTTGTGAATCACTTGCATCATTCCATGGGTTCATAGGTTCATAGGTAGGTAGTAGGCTATCGGCCCTAGGGCCTTTACAAACCTAGCCAAAATGGTACCCTGGCTTTCGCCACCCAAGGAAATTATTTTCCTGCGCCCCTGTCGGGCAGAGCCACTGAGATGATCCCCGGGGTGAATTTCCTATTTCTTGTCCAATCAAGATTTTTCTTGAAGAGTGCCAATGAGGAGCTTTGTTTGATATAGATAGGTAGTTTGTTCCAGAGTATGGGAAGTCTCTGGGACAGGAATCTATCCCTCCAGCATGTTCTGTGGTCACACGGTTTAGGTCCCTAGAGTGTGTAGCTCAGAGGGATTGGGATTTCTTTAAGTGGAGCATGTCCAACATCTCTGGGTTTGACATAGCTTTGTATGTTAGGCAGAGATCACCTCTGAGTAGGCGATATGCGACAGAGTAAAGCTGGAGTTTTTTGAGAAGGTCTGCATAGGGCATCTGCTTGAGGCTGGTAATCTTCTTTGTGAGGCATTTCTGTGGCCTTTCCAGTTGTTGTAGATGTCTTGTAAGGTACACGCCAAAAGGGGTGTTGTACTCTATAATGGGTCTAATGAATGATGAGTAGAGAGGAACAATGACCTCTTTTTTCCTGGATGAGAAACATTTTGTGATGAGATGTGTCACGTAGAAGGATTTCCTGACTACTGTGGCGATGTGATTATCAAAAGGGAGACTACTGTCCACCTGTGTCTCAAGGTCTCATCACACTTTCGGTGTTAAGTAGACTACCACCTATGTGGTAGCCCATGGGTACAGAGTTTTTACAAAAGGGGTTGACAATGCACTTTTTGACATTGAGCTTGAGGCCATGTCTTTGACACCAGGCATCTGTCTCAGTGAGGTCCTTTTGTAGGATGTCCGCATCGTTAGGAGTTTCAATTATGGCTCCTAGTTTGCAGTCATCTGCGAACTTCATTAGCCAAAGACCTTCTGTGTTAGCCTGTACTGCAGAAAAGTGGATACCAAACAGGAGAGGACCCAGGACTGAACCCTGTGGTACTCCACTTGTCACTGGTCTGAAGTCAGATTTGGAGTCTGCTACTTTCACAGTGTGGGTTCTGTCAGTGAGCCAGTTGGCAACCCATCTTGTGACATAGGGATTTATACCTAGTTTAGTGAGTTTATCTCTAATTCCAGAGTGGGGGATGGTGTCAAAAGCCTTTGTGAGAGCTAGATAGGCTGTGTGAACCACCTTATCCTCATCTACGGCTTTGGTGACTGCTTTAAAATAAGTCAATAAGGTTTTGGAGACATTATCTGCCTTTTACAAACCTGAACTGGGTGGGGTCCAGAGTTTGGAGATTACCGTCTTTGTTTATAAGTTCCATGATGATACGTTCCATGGCCTTGCAGACCAGGCTCGTTAGTCTAATGGGGCAGTAGTTCCCAGGGTCCATGGTAGCTCCCCCTTTGTGGAGTGGGATAACTGTCACTGTGCACCATTCATTGGGCACAAAGCCTGAGGTGAGGCTATGATTGAACATGATGCTTAGTTGGGGTGCCAATTCATTCTGTAGTTCATGTAGAATGCAGCCTGAGATGTTGCCAGGTCCCATGTATGCTGTGTTCTTGACTTTGTAGAGTGTGTTTTTTATCTGTGCAGCCGTGATTACAGGAACTTTGCATTCTTCTGGTATAGAGATGGGCCCTTTAGGGGGTGAAGGGGGGGTAAAGTTAGCACTGAACCTATCTGCCAGGATGTTGGCAATATCAGTTGGTTCTGTATATTTAGTGCCATTGTGCTGTAACTCAGAGCAGATCTGAGTGTTGCCATTGAGATTCCTGACATAGCTATAGAATGCTTTGTGGTTGTCTTTAGAATCAGTGGCGATTTTGTTTTCATAACTAGCTTAGGAGGATTTTATGAGGGATCTCAACTTCTTACTGAGGCTGACCACAGAGTTCTTCCAGTCATGGGATTTTACTCTTTTTTGCAACAGTTTCTTTCTTCTGTTGTAGAGTTTGTTTATGGCAGGGGACCACCAGATTGGCTTCCTTTTTTTGGAGGATAGCATCTTGGTTCTGATAGGGATAGCACAATCCATGCACTCATGTAAGTGCTTATAAAGTGCATTTCTGTAGGATTCAGCAGTCGTACCTCTATTGTTCGTCTGCATGGGTGTAGTGAAGTTTGCCACTTCTATCTTAAGAAGCATGAAGTTGGCTTTGGAGAAATATTTTACTGTGATTTCCCTACTGGGGGTGGGGGCGGGATGTGGATGTCTAGGCTGATTAGCTTGTGGTCGGATCTAACCAATGAGGAATTGACCTCTGGTGTGGAACACTGGTCGCCCATGTTGGTAATGACCAGGTCTAGGATATTGCTGCCCCTGGTGGGGGTGTGGATAAGTTGATCCAAGGCACTGGAATTTATGAATTCCAGAAAACATTGAGCAAAAGAGTTGGTACATGAGTAGTTTTCCCAGTTAATGGTGGGGTAGTTGAAATCACCCATTATTAGGGTGTTGGGTTGTACCCTAATATTTTCCAGTGTATCAAGAAATGAGGAGTGGGAATCCTGGATCATGGTGGGGGATCTGTAGCAAGTTACAATTTGGATTGCAGTCTTACCCAGAGTTAGTTGCACTTGGATAATCTTGGATGCATTATGCTGAGCAACTAGCCTGGAGGTGTGGATATCCTTAATGAATATGCACATGCCTCCATCTTTACTGTTTCGGTCCAGGTTAGGTGGCCGAAAGGTGTGGTATGAATTATAGCCTTGTAATGCAGTGGTACTCTCTGGAGCCTTGAACCAGGTCTCTGTCACTGCACAGATGTCGATGTTCTCCATTTTAAGGAGTGCCTCAAGTGAATGCATTTTGAGATTTAGACTTCTAGCATTGAGTAGCATTACCCTCATATTTTGCTTGCTTGTACCTGTTACAGTGGTGAATTTGTCATTTGAACCTTGCCTAAAAAGGTATTATTGGGGTGGCAAGAGCCTTAGCCAGTATCTAGAATCCCAAGGGCGACAGGTGCAGACCATCTCTGGCAAAGCTTCATGGTCTGTCGATCATGTCATCCCAGGCAGACAGATACTGGATCCCCTTAGAATGACACCAGAATCTTAGCCAATTGTTGAAGTCAATCATTGTGTCCTTGTACTGTGGTATCATTCTGGGTGATGGCAGGATGCTACTCCGGGCTAGGGTCATACCTGCCTGGGCTACAAGATCGGCGAGCTCCTCCATGTCTCTTTTCATGTAGTCCAAGCAGGTACATCTCAGGACATTCACACCAACATGGACAATGACAGAGTCATACTTGTACTTGTTGTGGAGTGACCTGAGTGCATGCGTTATGTGGCGGATCCTGGTACCCGACAGGCGGTTGACAGTAACTTTCTCCTTGTTTAGCCTGGTGAGTGGAACATCAGTGTGCCTGACTATAGAATCACCTATGACTAGAGCATTGGGTACGTTGTTATGCCTTATGGGCTGTGGTTTAGTGCCACACTGAGTTTGTGGGCTATGTGTCATTTGGGTTGTGCTGGGGGGTGGAGGTTGCATGCGTTTCTGCCTTGGAGGTCTCTGTTGCTTGAAAGATTTTTATTGAGAGTCTCTGTGAATATAGGTGTGTGTTTTGTGTTGCTATGTGTGTGTTTTGGTGGTGTAGGTTTTGAGGGACTATGTGATGAGTGTGGTGTTGTGCAAGTGTTTACCTTCTCCTCTTGACTGTCTAGTCCTGTCTTGGGTGAAGAGAGCTTTGCTTCCAGTTTGGCTATATAAGTGCATCTCTCACACCATGTTTAGTTCCCTGTTAATGTCTAAGTAGGCCATGTTCATAGTCTCTTCCTGGCATATTACTTTACGATCCAAAGTACTATAGCGTACAAAGTACTTATTGTCTCCTAGAGTTTATGCAGTATTTTAAACAAAGGGACTTTAAATATTTACAGTCTAGCTTTTTATTTAACTACTCTGGCTTGTCAAGGCATAGTCATATATTAGATTTATGTGGCCTGCCTTGCCTGTTGCAAGTCCATATTACCATGGCTCCGGCATCCTGTTAGTAAAAGACATTCCAAATATTTTTTTCTTCATCACTTATTCCACAGTTTTCTCTCCCTAAAGTCAATTTGATAGGCTGAGAACTTCTAGCCTGTGTTTTTCCACCTCTCATAATTTATAAAAGTTAGCTAGTGGTATTATCAGTTCTTTTAGTTCCACAAAATTCTAGGGGGATTTACCAAGACCATTTACATAAACAACACCTGTGAATTTTTGGATTTCTTCTAAAACCCTTTCTACCATATGTGTGTTCTAGGATCCTTACCTTCATACTTAACAGTTCTCCTGAATAGATCTAGCTGTTTCTTTACATTGCTAATTAAAACATTTTATTTATTTTCTTTATTTATCTTTGTTCACCAGGGTTGAGCGATGATAAAATAATGACCAATTTTAGGCCTGTTTGTGGTGGATAACAGACACTAAAGATTATAAAGAAATCATACAGTCTGAAAAAAGGCTATACATTTTTGATAAACAGTAAAGAAAAAAGTAGTTAACAAGCAAATAAGTAATGATAGCCATAGATGCATGGTATGCAGTTAGTAAGCATGATGAGTGTGTGGCAAGATTATGTGATGTAGCCTGAGGTACAAATTCACAAGTACATGCACACTCATAACATCCAAGTTGTTTATATTTTTATTTATTTACATTTAAAGACAGTCCCCCGGATTTACTAATCTTCCGTGTAAGACTAGATTAGTCTTACAAGGAAGTGCCAGTGTAAGAATATGATGGCAGCACACCATGCATATTAATGAGGGTGCACTGCCTCAACTCTAAAGCTTACACGGAGCATGGATGAGTGTAGGGGTGTGTCAGACTGCCGATCAGTCCAACAATCCACGTCCCTGCAATGAAGAAATGCCGCAACTTCCAGTTACATGAACAAGTCTGCTCACATGTGTACAATGTAACACTACACTCCCCCATATGTTAAATAACTTACAAAATAAAAAATAAAAATCAATTTTTTTTTCTTCCAATATAGCTGCCCGCACTTGCGCGGGTTTGCCCGGGTTTGCCCATTGCTTAGCTACAGTTAGCAGCTTAGACACCAGAAGAGGATAATAAGAAAAATATATGTAAATTAAGCAACATAGTGGTTAGAGCCTTCGCACAAAGAGAAGGCATTCCCAGTTTGCGTCCCACTACTGCACGTTCCATTTTCTGTGGGAAATCTGTATACAAAAATATTTCCTGACATTTTTTATGTATAAGTTTTGTAAACAGCATTGAAATGTTAAATGTAGTAGTGCATGAATTATATATATGAAGATGAAATGCTTATGCATTCTGAGGCATGAGCACCATATTTTAAGCAATTTGAAGCACTGCTAAGCACATTTTACCAGTATTCAGCATATTTAAATACAACTGCGCTTAGCTGCACACCACCCTAACCAGTGCAATGTTGGGCAACATAGGGTAACGTTGAGCAACATTAAGCAAAGTCGAGCAAAGTCAGTTAAACACGCTCACACCTGCTTTGCTGTTCCGTAACCAGTCAGGTCTGCCCAGCAGGAAAATAAAAAGCAGTGACAGGGCTTGAACTCAGGATACTATGCACTATAGTCACAGTACTTAACCACTAAGCCATGACAGCATTTCACAAACATGCACTTTCAACAGAGACATATCTATCAAAGGGATTTTAAACATTGCCATCATCAGCTAAGCAGGTGTGCCCACAGCTGAGCTTTTTCAAAACTGGCCAGTCACAAATAAGTGCGGGAAATGAGGCATATTTAATCTCCACAGATGGGAATACGTGCTATAACTGGTTGTAGCTTCCTTCTGCAGTCAGCATGGCTGGTGTGGATGAAGGCACTCAATTTAGAGTGCAACGCTAGGGGCATCCAGGAGTCCAAAATTATGGTTTGGCTCCTTGTCCACAAACATGAGGAAAGACTCCTGCAGGGCCAGTACCAGGGTACCCAATGTAAAACGGAGGCCTGGAACCATCTTACCTGTGATCTCACCAGTGCCACTGGTGTTCCTTGGACTGGTGAGCAGGTCAGGCACCATCATTCTGACCTGAAGCGGTGTCGGGGTGATGAACTGGACCAGTGGATCCAGGAATTCCATATGATGCCTAATGCCCCAGTACTGAGAAAGTAGCCATTGTATTAAGTAGCTAAGAATTGCCATGCTTGCTATACTATGGATAGGTATTTTTCAATATCACTGCATTTACTTCACAGCTGCAGGTGACCGGGCTATGAACCTGCAAGCCCATGAAGATAGGCTGCAAAGGCTGCGTCATGAGGCAGATTAGTAAGTATTCTGCATGTACTGTTATATAAAATAAATGAGAGAGCCTTCAAAAAGTAATTTAACCCAATAAATAAAGGTGTAATACTCCTTTAATAAATGTATAATTCCTGGAGTGCATCTGTGTCATTTTCTTTGATATGTTGTTGTACTGTTGCAGTCTACAAATAGTACTGTTGTATTAAGCAGTGTCAACCCACACTTGGGTAGGCCCATATAATGTGAATGAAGGGAGTGCCAGTAGCTTTTCTGCATATTTACAGCCCTCAACTGTTGGTTCATGCTCAGAATGTACAGCTTAATCTGGCACATGAGTAGCTTGGTATTGTGTTCCCCAGAAATGTCAGTGTGCTGCCAGAAATGTAGGGAGCTGTTAACATATAACTGATACTTTCACCTGAACATATCTAGATAATTATATGAAAGTAGATCTGTCAGTGTACCATCTTAGCAGTAGTGTATGTGAGCAATTCTCAAAATATGTTGCAGTAACATCTGCATCTTGGACAGTTTGTATGTAAGATACAGCTCATGTATATAATGATCTAGCAAATTCCAATTGCACAATATAAGGACATTGGGTAGTGTAATAATACATGTAAGGGACATGTAACTGCAGTTAATAGGAATCTAGTGAAAACTAGAAGGATTTATAGGTGGTTAATTGAGCTATCTTTTCCTAGCCTACTGTATGTGCATAAAAAATGCAATTCCACACCTCAATTGGTATGTCTAATCTCAAAACATTTGTTGGGACATATGTCCTATTGGTTTATAAATATTTGCATTTATTTCTATGCATGTGCCCTGTTAAAATACCACAATATTGGTGGCCTGTTGCCATCAATTAAACCTGCATGCTGTTGTAATGTCCACTATTGTTCTATATATGCATGTGTTATGCTTGCTTTTCAACTGTTGAAACTCTGGTGTGTTGGTTTAATGGGAATACTTCTGCATGCTGTTATAACTAATTGGGAAAGCTGTTGATTGTTACTAACCCATATCTTTATTATACTCTCCAAAACATAGTTCGTATGGGAAGGCGGGTCCCAGCAGACCCACCTGTCCCACCTCAGCTGGCCATGGCATCTGGCACCAGCAGATCTGGTGCCCAGCCTGGGACCTCTTCCTCCATTGGCTCTGTGCCACCTTCGGGTGGGAGTGCTGCAGGGGATGGGGCTTGCCCCCCCGTGCAAGCGTGGGCGAAGGGGCACCTATCACCCTTCGAATGGTCCGGGCTGTGGTGAGTAGAGAGATTGAACATTCTGTTGCAGAACCTCTATGCCAGCTTGAGGCCCGAGTGGTGCAACTCCCAGGTCAGCCTGCCCCTCCTACACAGCCCCCAGCACATCCACCTTCTGGGCCATGAAGGTGCAGTGGTGGCTGCCCATGGGAGGGGACCTCAGTCCCATTGTTTCCATCTGGGGGTTCATGGGCTTGCGATTTCCAAACATCCCTCCCCATCAAAGGTGTTCACCCACCACGTGTCTTATATCACCCCTGTATGCATCTTGTTTGTCTTGTCTGTTTACCTCCCCAACCTACTTCCTCAAATATACCTACTTCCCCTACCCCACATTCCACTCTCACCTGAAAAAAAAAGGGCAATCTGTTCCCAAAAAAAAATTACGCCCCATACATAGCTGCCCAATTTGCACACATGTCCACTGGACACATGAAATGTTGTTTGATTGGCATTAAAACATACTTTTTTGTCCTCACCCATCTCTCAGGGGTTGAATGGTTCATATCTACCTCCAAATTTATTGCATATCCACAGCTGTTGCTGTTGAAGAAATGGGCAGCTATGGACCTTCCCTACACCCGTCCTGCACATCCCGAGCTATTTTCCATACTGTCTTTCCCTCTTTGTACCCCATTTTCACTACTTTCCTATCTCCCCATTTTCTTTTCTTTCAAAGAAATTAGCATGGGGGTGAGCGGGAGTAAGCACTATTAAGCAGTAGTGAGCAGGTTTGAGCAGGTTTGCGCTTGTTTGCACTTGGCTAAGCAATGCTAAGCATTGCACAAACCCACTTACAACTGCTTAAAAGTGCCTTAGTCACTCTGTATGTAAAGGCCTTTGTTCTGCTCAGGAGCAAAATGAAACACCTCTGTAAGTTTCGAACCCCGGACCTTGCACACACTACACAACATGAAGTACCACTAAGCCACAGTAAATATACATCAAGTTGGTGCTTAAATAATTATATCATGCATCAGAATGAGTGAATGTAAAGGAAAATTAGGAATACCATACCACACAACTTGTTCTGTGGATGTTGACCAACAGTTGCTGTGGGATTACATTACATGACTGTGATAAGAGAAGCAGCCATTCTAGCAGGAAATAATGTTACACCATCACTTTACAAACCCACACAGTATCACAGCAGGACAAACACTGGCATATCTGTTTAGGGCAGAGGCTATACCTCTCAACTGTCCCTAATTTTCAGGGATGTCCCTGATTTTGACCCAAATTTTAGCTTTGTCCCTCTGAATCCCTCCTAAAACTACTGACTTTGGGCAGAAAGGTGGTGAATTACACTTAATGAATAATGACAATAAATAAGAGTTAGACACTTCTTTTACTTCAGAAAAGGTGTATCAATTCATACGCTCTGATTCTCTCAATGTTTCAACTTAATGGCACTAATATTTTAAAGGTGTCCCTGATTGTCCCTGACTTTTTCTTGACTTTTCCCTGATTCTGTTCAAATATGTACCTGATTGGTTGAGAGGTCTGGCAGAGGCAGAAACACAGAGGCATATTAGCCTTTCTGTTGTTACACACTGTGCGAATAGCTTTGGAAGGAGTTTCGGAAGCACACCCTTATGTAGGAATACAACACTGAAATACAAATGGATGTAACCATGTACTGGCAGCAACCAACTGTAAGACTGCCATTGTTCTATTGCTGAAAAGACCTGTGTGGTGCACAGACAAGAAATAACAGGCTATTCTCTGGCTATCATGTGGATAGGTCCACAGTTGGGAGTTACACAGACAGACTACTTGCCTTGATAAACTAACATGTACACAGCAACTCTGTAAGTCCAGCAAGATAAAATCCATACAATACTACTTACGCTCTCTGTACTTCTGCAACCCTACCCAAATGTAGAATATACCTGTGTGTGCAGGGTCTACCAAGGATGTAAGTAAGCATACTCACAGTACTGAAATGTGTCCAGTTTTTCTGAGCAGCTCATGCTAATGTCAACACTAAAAAAGCACAAACTGTTTAGAACTGAGTAAATGAATATTCACAGTATAGCAGTTCACAAACAATTCTTGTGCCAAAGGAATACATTTCTATAACTAGCTTTGTATGGCAGTTAATTGTAACAGTTGAAAAGAAAGTACATCTTTTCATGTATCTTGGGGTAGCATTTTGAGGGGTGAGTACATTTCTACACTGACAAATGGGTACTGGAAGCAGCAACATTAGGTCTGAGTACAAAATGTGAATCTCTGGCTACACCCCTGGCTTCTGATATAAGAACTATACCAACCTTCTGTCTTAAACAATGATGTCCACACCAAACACGGATGATCTCCATCTTGGAAAGCTGAAAAGGCCATGCCTACATGAGTCGGCAATTTATAGTACTGGGTTGCTATGACAGTGATTACTGCAATTACTACACAGCAGGCTGCATGCAATTAGCAAATGCTGGCCACTAATTGGTGCAGAGGCCATCACATGCTCATGTGCAATTTCCTACAAAAGCAGGCTGCAATCTCTGCCAACAAACTCAACCACTCTATTGCAGAGACTGACAGAAAGAGAGAGAGAGAGAGAGAGAGAGAGAGAGAGAGAGAAAGAGTAAAGGAAATGAAATATTACCAAATTATACAAAGGAAAGTTATGTGACACATATGTATTTACTGGCATGTAGTATATGTTATTGAAGAATAGTCTACATAATGTGAAACATTCATATGTGGCAGCAGTACTTTATGCACAGATGCTCTGCTTAACTACTGCTATGGACAATACTTTGTGTACCTGTGGGCAGTGGGACATACCTGTGAAATATGTAGTTCAACATTAAATGTCAAAGATCTGATCCATGTTATCTGTGTTCTGTACAGTAGTGTGGCCAATGGCTGTTGGGGGGATTAGCGCTGACATTATATAAACATGGGTGTGACAGAACAACACATGCATGATAGTCATATTAAAGAGTAGCTTAGCACTGGCAACTGCTATAGCAGTCTAGTATGCTTATCTAGCATCTGTTGCCATACATACCCCCCCCCAATGTTAGTCTGTGTTCATATGTAACAGCTGTTTGTGTTGCAGCAAGCCCAACAGTTCAGCTGTGAGGTCCAGGGACTTACAACAGTGTGGACCATGTGTGTGTATGCCACACACATACGGAGAAATATGTATGTGTCATATATATTCACATCTGTATATGTGCATAGACCAGGGGACATATAGCAACTGTTTGCGAAGGGGGGAGATATATATGTTGGTGAAGGTTAGTATGCGCATATTTGTATGTAGGTTTTAGTGTGTGACAAACAAGACAGCATACAGTGCTGGTATATGACATGTGGTGGTTAAACACTGTGGGTAGTTCATTCAGTTTGCAATGTTGAAGCCAGTAAGGCCTACTAAAGCTAACTGGGCTGTGAACACCTTTTATCCCAAGACTGTGCGATTTTATTACATTACTGTACACCTTACATCCTTTGTATAATTGATATTCTCACTATGAAAGGTGAAATGTGTGTGTATATATATATATATATATATATATATATATATATATATATATATATATATATATTTATATATGTGTATATGTAGACAAATGGATGTGTGTGTGTGTGTGTGTGTGTGTGTATATATATATATATATATATATATATATATATATATAGTTATATATACTCATACACACCTACATCTACTTGTTGCAATAGATTACCTGTACTGCTGATTGACTGTGATGGTCAATATGTTTGTGAGTAGGTCAAAGATATGTATCTGTGGGACAGCTTAGTAGGAAACTGTTTATGTTATGGTATTATGGGTCTTTGCTTTGATCCTAGCAAAAGCTGTGTATTCTGTTGCTAGGCAGAACAAGTGCTATTGCATACAGTGTGATTAAGTCCCTTGGTTTTAACTAGGGTGTATCATTGGAGGCTTAAGCACTACATCTATGATTATTAATTGGTACCGATGTTGAATGCAAATCCTGTGTGCACTGTAGTAGAAGCTCTGGGCATGTACAGCAAAGTATGGTGTATGTCCACATTGCTTGCATCCACTGTTTTGTGTGGTCCCTGTATTCATCACAGATTACATTTCTCAAGATTAAGGTTGTGCAAGTACTGACACACAGTACTGTATAGTACACAGTGAAAGCTTATCTGGGTTGTCATACCTTTGTGTCCTGTAATTATGTCTGATGTGTGTGTGGGTATGTCTGTAACATGTACTTTGACATATGTGTGTGGTAATACATATAACTGCATATCTAGCAACATTCATAGTGTACTACAGCAGCATGTGACCTATATTCCCATTTGTGCACATATTATGGCCACGGGTTTGGCATTAACAAGTTGTGTGGTATAATAGTAATACATTTACTGGACCTTACACTGATTGTGATGGATGATATATTTCTTTACACATCAGCTTGATGTATATCTGCTGTTGCTAGGTGGTGAATCGTGTTGCATACAGTGTGCCAGGTACTCTTGTATAGTCTTATATAGTAATTTTATTTTGTTGCTGTGCAGAACATGGTTCATTAGATAGAGAGTGAGCAAGGCACTTTCAAGCAGTTGTGGGGTGAGCAGTGATAAGTGGCAGTTACAGTGTTTCACTCTCAGTTAGCTTATAGGTTGCTATATATGGCAGTTCAGTGATATCTGTACTGTATAATGTTAAATGTGCCATATGACTTGCTCAGACATATTTTTGTATTTATGTCTTTCAGGGATCATGGCCCACCACAGGAACCTGAGTTACAGTAATGCTGAAGATGATATCATCACTAGCAGTATGATTCAGCACTACCGTCTAATGTTTTCACAAACCAGCCAGGACCAGCAAGAGTGTACTGCAATGTGACAAGATCTTGTCCGCAGGGTCAATGAGGTAGGCCTGCATAACTGCACATATGAGCAGGTACGCCACCACTGCAGTGATCTTCTCAGACATGTCCATCAGCGTGCTGCTGATGTGCGTAGATAACAGCTTGCAACAGGTGGTGGTGTTAATATCCATCCCCCCTCACCAGACTGGAGGAGCTGCTCATGAGCCTGATGGTACCTGCCCAACAGCAGCAGACATACATCATGATGGAGGTTGGAGCCACCCAGCAAGCACACATGGAGCATGCAGGTAACATGGCATATCTGTAGACTACTGTTATCTGTATTGGTAGATCATGCATATGTGAGATGTGGAGTGTGTCGTTCAAAGATGTGGAGCCTGTTGTTGTGCAATACTGATCATTTGTAACATAATCTGTAGCCCTGTGAATGTAAACTGTTGTTGTACTATAAGATTGCAAACACACAGTAGCAATGCCACAGTTGTGGCCACTGACAAACTGTCTCATCTCTATGTAGGTACCTCTGGGGTGACATCAAGGCAGTGGACAGATGCTGGTGGGTGTGTTCTACATTTATTATTGTAAATAAAAAGTGCATGTCATAGTTAAGGTGTAGGCCATGTACACATGTAACACACCCACCCATAATGCATGCTGTGCATGTTTGGTGTAAGAGCACACACATCTCACTAATGTGATTAGCTGCCTGAAACACATGCAATACCCAGACCATCTCAAAAAAATGTGGCTAGACTGTAGTGACCATTGGATAGGCACAGTTGATACTCAACATGCACATAACATACACATCTATGTCATACACAGAGCATTTTAACATGCTACACATAAAGGATTCCCAAACCCTCTGTAAAGACACACTCCAGTATCTAAAAATCTCATCCACACATTACACATAATATATCCGAGGGGTAGAGGCCTATCCTGGGGCATTTAAACACTCTGCAACACACTACACATTCATGTCAGGGAATGCTCCTTATTGGCCTTCTTACAAACTCATGTAACAACTGGTTGTGAAATGGTGAATTTAGCCAAGGTGGTACAGTTCCGGCACAGCATGATTAGTGCTGGTTTGTGAAACATTTGTAGCCTTGAGTGACCACCTGATGCTTCATGATGATGGCCTATGGTACTATACCCTATCCAGTTATTGTAACCACAGTACTATACATAGCTGTCATTGCTACACACCATAATGATGCATGTGTGCACACACATGCACCTCTAAATGGTATGCATACCAATCACCATTGGCACAACTGACACATATATGTCTTGTGATGCTACTGAGTGGCTAGGTCATATGACACATATTGGGTATGTGTAGTGTTTAAATATGCAGTTGTTTTAGCATGCCATGTCATGGATGAGACTGGCATGCCCACAGTATGATCTACACACCATAAGTACCCATACATTGGGTATGTGGCCGAATGGTATTCCATCAATTATCCATGCACCACTGATGATGTTGTGTGAATACTCATCATGCATGTGCTAAAAATGTTCCACAATTATTTGCTAAAGACACAGAGGGTGTAATCAGCATTGGATACCTATCTGACACACAGATACACATCCAGCAATGGTATGTACACCTGTGAGTTATGGTGCACAGTACATCACAGGGTTATGAATACCTGCACAGCAATGTTGTGTCCATGTATGCATTGTGTTCCAGGGGGAGGGCCATCACCTAATAACAAAATGCATGCATCAAAGCCATGTATACTGTTAGTAACAAGGACTAACTACATTTGCACTGCATGCTGTTGAGCAATACATGTCCCGCATGCTGACATGTGTGATTTGACTGTTTTGCTTGTGATACTATACCCCACCATCACCTGCTATTGTGTATGTTCTGTGATTGCTGGTGTGTGTGTCTGCTTTCAGGAGGAGTGTAGTTTTGAGTGTGTGCATGTGTGCATGTGTGCATGTGGTCTGAAGTCATGTTCAGGTCTTAAAGTGTGTTTCCTGTTTTCCTCTCACTGGTGGCGAGGTGGGGCTGGTTCAGTACAGCAAGGAACCTGATGTCACTGAGACAGACAGTGATCATGAGGATAGGTGTGTAGAGGTACAGGCAGGTTTGTCAGGGTCTGTTATTGGGCCACCAATTGACAGTACACAAGTCTCCACCACATCCATGCACACAGTCATACTGCCTGTACATCCATCATCACCATTGCGGTTGGCACTGGCCAGGACAGTGTGGTATCTATGCCACATGTATCAGGACACAGCAGCCATAGCCAGATGTCTGGAATGGTACCACATAGGCAGATGCTCAGGGGTTCTCATCAGAGCACTGCTGGTCATCATGCCCCTGGCAGACATGCCACACCTCTTTCTACTACACGCATGTTCCAGGCTGTCATGGCGGCACAGACATGAATGGAGTGGTACACCACACAGAGGCTAAGGGCACAGAGAGCTCATTACACCTCTGCAAATGATAGTATCCATGACCTAGCAGGTGCCATACGTAACTACACTGAGGCCATTGATAGACGTTGGGGTGAGACATTGGCTGTCCTCCACAATGTCAAGTCCATGTGTCAGGACAGTGCAGTAAGGTTGAGACGTCAACATGGATGTATGCCAGCAACATCACCAGATGGAGGTCACCGTGAACATCCAGCAAGTCACAGCCACTCCTGTAGTGCCAGTACCAGTCCCAGCAATGTTGGGGGGGGCTGTCCATAGACCGTCCTAGCAGACCATGTGCACATGGCTCTGGCCAGTTCCAGCAGGGACCTGGATCCAGTGGACATTTGTCAACCTCTTCAGATAGTACCCAATCTGCATTAGTACCTGGTACTGTCTGTAGCACCCCTGCCAGGCACAGGTTCCATATCCGTGGCCAGAGACGGTGATCTGTAAAGCCTGCAAGGTACAGTCTGTAGCTGTCTCACAAATCCCCGTATATGGCAGCCACATGGTGAACTGTGTGCATGCAGACATACACGCATAAACCAGAAACCTATGGCAAACACATACCCGCACACATGACATCAACATTGGCCCATAACAATACTCATGGCCCTCACACACACACTCGCACACACATGTCGATTGTATGGCTCAGTGTAGGCCTCTAGCAAACCAACAACACACTCTGTGCATGTGATGAAACCTGTGCCACATCCTGTCATCTGTAATATTGATGCAGGAACAGGCTAACATGGTGCTGATGCACAGGGTGACTTTAATAAAGTATAGCAATGGTTGGATGTGTAGCATGTTGTCAGCAGTAAAGTGTAATGATATCCTTGAAGGTGTAGCTGAGCAGGCATGATGCATTAAGGGTGTAATTAGCAATGTTATATTGTTTTCACCAGTGTTTATTCCAGTTGTGTTTTGTTTGCCCATGTGCCACTTGATGCGTGTAGTTGTGTCAGCATGCATTATACAGTGGACAGTAAGTGTGGGGTGTGTGCAACACAAGTTTGCTGGTGTCCATTTGTGAGCATGGTGGAGGTGCACTGTCTGCATGTACATGCATATTGGACACATGGGCAGGATGACATGCCCTGTATTGGCCAGTGTTAACACTCCATAGTTTCTACTGGTGGCCAGTATGCATTGTACTACACGCATTTTGGAACTTGAGTACGCATGTGTGTGTATACCATGGGTTGACACTGTGCTGTGGGTGATGCTGTTGTTGCTATCTGTCATTGGTTTGCATTACTAAGGTTAACACTGTCCCAGCTGCATAATCCTTTATTAATGCACACTGTTCACCTACAGGGTTGCATGGACCGTGCTATCACAAACACAAGAAATTTTCACTTATACAGTAAAAGTGCATTAGTCTCATGGACCCCTGCCATAAACTAAATATATAATAGAAGGTGTGAAGTTGTACCAAAAAAGAGTTATATACCAAGAAGGGATAACCTCTCTGGTCAGTATCATTTGGGAAAATACAAGTCCTCATTAAACATACAAAGCAAGCTTCAAAATACAAATTGGCAAGGATTCCAAAGGCAACACTAAAGCTTTCTTTAGTGTTGTTTATAATCCACAGGAGAAATCTCAGATCGGGTCAGAGTTAATGTAAATGGTCACAAAGTACACTTATCTGAATAACATTACCAATATCTTGTCAGACAGTTTGAATGCAGATTTCACCACCCTGTCGTTACACAAGGGCCACATTTCCAGACCTGAAGAATGTAAAACCTGATGATTCACAGACACTCTAGTTAAAACATCTCTTTACCACAGTCCAAACCACAGTGGCAATGGTACTGGACAGTGTCCCTGGCTGTGTCATACACAAGCTGACATATGAAGTCACCACTCACCTAAACATTCTGTCCAGATGCAGCCTCTATACAGGTTACATACTTGTGGAATGACACATGGTAATGGTGTTCACAGTCCACAAGGGTTGAGCTACAACGTCTTTTTCTTCTTCCCCTTTCGGATGCTCCCATTATGGGTCGCCACAGTAGATCATCTGTTTCCATTTCTTCCTGTCCTCTGCATCTTGCACTGTCACACCATCCACCTGCATGTCCTCTCTCACCACAGACATAAACCTCATCTTAGGCATTCCTCTTTTCCTGTTACCTGGCGGCTTCATCCTTAGCATCTATTTCACAATATACTCTGCATCCCTCCTCAGCACATGTACAAACCAACTTAATCCTGCATATCTGGCTTGGTCTACTAACCTTCAAACCTGGGCTGACCCTCTAATATACTTATTCCCAATCCTGTCCACCCTCATTACACCCAATGCAAATGTTAACATAAATTGATTAAGGGTAGAACTACAACAGATCCTGGAATCTCTCACCCTATAAGCCAGACAAATGTTATCTGGAAGGCTATGGAGCACAGCATTATGGAACTCATTAACAGAGACATTATGAACCTGCAAACACTGCATCATACCCACTTAAGTTCTCTAAAGACCAGATCATGGCTTCTACACCTAGTAGACTTCAAGCCAGTTAACAAGGCTATAGGTGAGGGGGGATGTCCACACAGCCAAGCTATAGCGCACCAGCAATTCATACCCATCCCACATTCTGGTATTATACATAACCTCAACAGACTGACCATAAACAATCGTTAGATGATGGATTGACAACTGACTCACAGATGTAGGACACACAGTAACATTTGCAGCCTCCATGTACAATTCTATGCCAGTAACAAGTGGTATTTACCTGCACTCAGTCCTGGGACCACTCCTGTTTGGCATATAGCTTTCTTAGGTACAAGCAAACACAGTAGGGATATGTCTGCCCACATTTGATGAAAATGCATACTGTGGGCTATACTTTATTCTCCAGATGACACACACATCCTCCAAAAGGGTATCATAGAGACAGATACCTGGTGTCAAACTCATGCTGTAAAGCTATAAGCCAAAGAAAGTATAGTTTATCCACTTTTAGAAAACAAAGTATCCCCAGAGTACCACATAGGTAATAGCCCCCAAAATGTGGAACAGGTACTCATGTATACATAGAACCATGTGTTTAGAAATCTCTCCTTTGATAATCACATTACCAAAGGGTTTTGGAAATCCGTCTGTGGATCACTTAAGCAATAAAGGGTTTGCATGCAGATCCACAGAGGTTGTTCCACACCTATAATGATTAGTTATCTTTGCCAGACTTTGCTTGCTTTGGAAAAGGATTCAAATATACCTCAAGCATAAACACTCACTCACACTCTTCAATAGAAACCGTGATGAGTGGATGTGAGACAGAAGACATAGCCCAGGGATCACTGCAGTGGCTAAGCTTGTCACAAGCATACAAAAGTGACCTAAGGTCTGGAAAGCACCAGCACGCTCTGGCAAAGATAACAGATGCTTTCATGTAGAAAGCAGGGTACCCACCTATGAAATAATTGAGGTCACATGTATGTATATGGCTTAGCCCCACAGCTACCTTACATGTGTAATGCACATACAGTTGTCATTGTGATATGTCATACAAAACAAAAATCAAAACCCACTCCACATTGACCAATGGTGTCACACACCTGGAACACACAATGTCAGCAAGTGCGAGATTCAAACCCCTTCCTAACTACATTACGATAATGCAGCAGTACGCATTTACACAATATGCTATACACATGACTGGGATTTTACCTTCCCACAGGTATATTTGTAGGATGGTGGCATCATCAGACTTGACAAAGATGAGTATACCACTTTTAATGGGTGTGAGTAGTCTCCAAAAAGGTTGCTCCTCTCCAGGGAGACACACACACAGTTGGCAAATGCAGAATTCAAACCCCTACCTAACTACATTATGATACTACAGCAGTACGTATTTATACAATGCACTATACACATTACTGGGATTTCAATTTTCCACAGGTATATTTGTAGGATGGTGACATCATCAGACTTGACAAAGATGAGTATACCACTTTTAAGGGGCGTGAGTAGTCTCCAAAAAGGTTGCTTCTCCCCAGGGAGACACACACAATTGGCAAATGCAGGATTCAGACTCCTACCTAACTACATTATGATACTACAGCAGTACAGACTTACACAACACGCTATACACATTATTGGGATTTCACCTTTCCACAGGTATATTTGTAGGATGGTGACATCATCAGACTTGACAAAGATGAGTATACCAGTTTTAAGGGATGTGAGTAGTCTCTAAAAAAGTTGACCTCTCCCCAGGGAGAGACACACACACATACACACACACAGACACACACACACAGACACACACACACACAGAGTTGGCAAGTGCGGGGTTCTTAATCCAAACTAAGTATGTCATTACACTTCAGCAAGCAATATGGAGTTACAGGGTGCAATACAGACATTACTCGCTGACAGTTTGCCCAAAGGTTTTGTTCACATTTGCTAACCTCAGCAGGCTTATCATACTAGGTGTATTGTGAGTGTATTGTATGCATAGGCCATGACCATATCATATATGGGTTGATGCACCACATGCTGGCACACACAGGGTCAAACTGGTGGCTAAGCTCTGTCAACCCAATACTGGACAATTCAGTCAAGAGGAGTAGGGTCATACAACTACAACACCAACAGTCTCACATAGACCTACAATATAAGCACCAGCAAAACACACGCATAAATACACATTACCATACTTGGAGAATACAAATATTAATCTGAAAAAGAGAGTGTGTCCTCCTAAGCAGACAAGCAAGCAACATGCACCTCCAAGCACACATCAGAAAACATATAATTCACCAAAGCAGTCTGTCTCACAACAGGCCCTAAGGCAAAACAACATACCCAACACACTAGTAATAGGTGACTCCATAGTCAAGCACACAGATGTTTCACTCACTCGGCTGGACAAGGGGAAGGTTACTGTCAGTTGTCTTTCAGGTGCTATGATACCACCACATAACACAAGCACTTACATCACTGCAGAACAGGTACATATATGACGTGTTCTTTTTACATGTCAGTGTGAATGATCTGAGACATACCTCCCAGGGCAACATGACAAGAGATATATAGTAGCTCTATGATCATGTAGCCCAGGCTGGTATGACTCTGACCTTGAGTAGCATCTTACCTTCACCTACATGATACTGTAATATAACAAAGATGATAAACTTCAACAATTGGCTGAGCTTTTGGTGTAATTCAAAGGGGATCCAGTCTCTGTCTGCCTGTGATGACTTGATAGACAAGCCTCATTGCTTTGCTAGAGATGGTTTGCACCTGTCACCCCTATGCTTCTGAATACTGGTCAACGCTCTTGCTGTCCCCATATTACCTTTTTTAGGCAAGGCTCAAAGGTTCATAGGTTCATAGGAAGATACTAGGCTATCGGCCCTGGGGCCTATACAAGCCCAGCCAAAAAGGCACCCTGGCTTTTGCCACCCAAGAAATGTATTTTCCTGTGCCACTGTCGAGCAGAGATACAGAAGTGATCCCCGGGGTGAATTTCCTATTTCCCATCCAATCATCAAGATTTTTCTTGAAGAGTGCTAATGAGGAGTTTTGTTTGATATAGATAGGTAGTTTATTCCGGAGTATGGGAAGTCTCTGGGACAGGAATCTATCCCTCCGGCATGTTCTGTTTATTGTGGTGACAAGGTTTAGGTCCCTAGATAGTGTAGCTCAGAGGGATTGGGATTTCTTTAAGTGGAACATGTCCAACAGCTCTGGGTTTGACATAGCTTTGTATGTTAGGCAGAGATCACCTCTGAGTAGGCGATATGCGACAGAGTAAAGCTGGAGTTTTTTGAGACAGTCTGTGTAGGGCATGTGTCTGAGGCCAGTAATCCTCTTTGTGAGGTATTTCTGTGGCCTTTCCAGTTGTAGATGTCTTGTGAGGTACATACCAAAAGGGGCTTTGTACTCTATAATGGATCTAAAGAGTGATGAGTAGAGGGGAACAATGACCCCTTTTTCTGCATGAGAAACCTTTTGTGAGGAGGTGTGCCACATAGAAGGATTTCCTGACTACTGTTGCAATGTGATTATCAAAGGAGAGACTACTGTCCACCTGTGTCCCAAAGTCTCTTATCACACTTTAGGTGTTAAGTATACTACCGCCTATGTTGTAGTTCATGGGTACAGAGTTTTTACCAAAGGGGATGACAATGCACTTTTTGGCATTGAGCTTGAGGCCATGACTATGACACCAGGCATCTGTCTCAGTGAGGTCCTTTTGTAGGATGTCCACACCATTAGTACTTTTGATTATGGCTCCTAGTTTGTAGTCATCTGCGAACTTCATTAGCCAAAGACCTTCTGTGTTAGCCTGTACTTCAAAGAAGTAGATACCAAACAGGACTGGACCCAGGACTGAACCCTGTGGTACTCCACTTGTCACTGGTTTGAAGTCAGATTTGGAGTCTGCTACTTTCACAGTGTGGGTTCTGTCAGTGAGCCAGTTGGCAACTCATCTTGTGACATAGGGATTTATACCTAGTTTAGTGAGTTTATGTATAATTCCAGAGCGGGGGATGGTGTTGAAAGCCTTGGCAAGATCTAGATAGGCTGTGTGAACCACCTTACCCTTGTCTACAGCTTTGGTGACTGCTTCAAAGAAGTCAATCAGGTTTAGGAGACATGATCTGCCTTTTACAAACCCGAACTGGTTGGGGTCCAGAGTTTGGACATTACCAATGTCTTTGTTTATAATTTTCATGATGATACGTTCCATGGCCTTGCAGACCAGGCTCATCAGGCTAATGGGGAGCTAATTCCCAGGGTCCGTGGTGGCTACCCCCTTGTGTAGTGGGATAACTGTTGCTGTGTGCCATTCAGCAGGCACAAAACCTGAGGTAAGGCTATAACTGAACATGGTACTTAGGTGTGGTGCCAGTTCGTTCTGTAGTTCATGTAGAATGCAGCCTGGGATGTCTGGTCCCATGGATGCTGTATTCCTGGGTTTGGAGAGTGTGGTTTTTACTTGTGCAGCTGTGATTACAGGAAGTTTGCATTCTTCTGGTATAGAGATGGGCTCTTTAATGGGTGAGAGGGGGGTAAAGTTAGCACTGAACCTATCTGCCAGGATGTTGGCAATATCAGTTGCGTCTGTATATTTAGTGCCATTGTGCTGTAACTCAGAGCAGATCTGAGTGTTGCCATTGAGATTCTTGACATAGCTATAGAATGCTTTGTGGTTGTCTTTAGAATCAGTGACAATTTTGTTTTCTTAACTAGCTTTGGAGGATTTTATCAGGGATCGCAGCTTCTTACTGAGGCTGACCAGGGAGCTCCTCCACTCATGGGATTTTACTCTCTTTTGCAACAGTTTCTTCCTTCTGTTGTACAGTTTGCTTATGGCAGAGGACCACCAGATTGGCTTCCTTTTTTTGGAGGATAGCGTCTTGGTTCTGTTTGGGATAGCACGATCCATGCACTCATGTAAGTGCTTATAAAGTGCAATTGTGTAGGATTCAGTAGTCGTAACTGTATTGTCCATCTGCATGGGTGTCATGAAGTTCACCACTTCTGTCTTAAGAAGCATAAAGTTGGCTTTGGAGAAATTTTTTAACATGGTTTCCTTAATGGGGGGGGCGGGGGCAGAATGTGGATATGTAGGGTAATTAGCTTATGGTCGGATTTGACCAATGAGGCATTGACTTCAGGTGTGGAATACCAGTCTCTCAGGACAAACCAAACCCCATAACCAACACAAATAACCACAAATTGAGCTAAATGCTACTCATTGCCAGAAGTCTCAGCCTCCAAATGCACACACTCGAGGCACTTCTCAGTATGGAGAATATTGATATCTGTGCAGTAACAGAAACCTAGTTCAAGGCTCCAGACAGTACACCAGCGCTACCAGGATACTACTCATTCCATACCTTCCAGCCTCAGAACCTGGATCATAGCACATAGGGTGGGGATGTATCCATAATCATCAAGGATACCTACACCTCTCTCTACATCCTCTCAACAGGATATGTACCCATAGAATGTTGCACAGCAACATTCTTCCCACTCCACTGGGGTGGGGCCACAAAAGACCCTTGGCATTCCCTCTCTATGAGCCTGACAAGTCTGATTTGCAAGGCAATGGAGCCAATCATAATGGAAGTGAACAATAAAGACAGTGGGAACCTTCACACAGTTGAGCACACGCAGTTTGGCTTCATCAAATGCAGATCATGCCTCCTGAATTGGGTGGATTTCTTTAAGACAGTTACCCAGGCTACAGATGATTGAAAGGAGCTCCACACAGCCTACCTATACCTCGCTAAGGCCTTTGACACCATTCCCCAGTCAGGTATCATAGATGAACTCACCAACCTGGGCATAAATCCATACATCACAAGATGGATTGCAAACTTGCTCACAGATAGATCCCACAAATTAAGAGTTGCTGGCTACATGTCAGACTCTAAACCAGTAACAACTGTTGTCCCCCAGGGTTCAGTCCTGGGGCCCCTCCTGTTTGGTATATACTTCTCAGAAGTACATGCCAACACAGGAGGGTTGAGGTTGACTAAGTTTGCTGGGAACTGTAAAGTGTTTGCCATAATAGATTCCCTGGATGACACAAATATTCTCCAGAAGGGACTCTGAGACAGATGTGTGGTGTCAGAATCATAGCATCAAGCTCAATGTGAAAGAATGCATAGTAATCCCCTTTGGGGAAAACAAAGTACCCACAAACTACCACATAGGTGTTACCCCCTAAAAACCGACAAGGTAATAAGGGATCTGGGGACACAAATAGATAGTCATCTTTCCTTTGACAACCATGTTGCCAAAGTGATTAGGAAATCCTGTGTGGGCCACCTAATCAACAAAGGGTTTGCATCAGCATCAAAAGAGGTAGTGGTGGCCCTCTACTCCAAAGTCATCAGACCCATGATTGAGTACAATGCACCATTTTGGATGTACTCGACTAAGCACATCCAGCAGCTGGAGAAACCACAGAGGTACCTCACCAAGAGGATTACTGGCCTCAAACAGTTGTGTTATGCAACACAACTGGTAAAACTAAATCTGTTCTCCGTTGCATACCACGTACTCAGAGGCACACTCTTCCTAACATACAGAGCCATGTCCAACACATAACTGTTGAACATGCTCCATGTAAGGAAAACAAAACTGAGTCGCACTACACACTCCAGGGATATGAACCTCATCACAACAATGAATACAACATGCTGGTGGGATAGAGTACCATCCCAGAGAATTGCCTTACAGTGGAACAAGAGTCCCAGTGTGCATCAGACAGAGCCCCTCGCTGACACTCTTCAACAGGAACCTTGATGAGTGGATGGGAAACAGACAATTCACACCAGGCATCACATCAGCAGCCCCACTAGAAAGGGGCTTAGGTACTAACTACTAGAACTAGGGCTTAGGAGACTAACCAATGGGGTGGTGAAAGCTGCACAACTTGCCTAGGCTAATATATGCCTTTATGAAGATAGTCTACTACATACCTATGAACCTATGAGACAGGTACATGTCTACAGATAGTAGATGTGTACTTCATTGTACAGTCATGTTGTACAGCAGGCACATGCACCACATACACTGTAATGCTTACAGATACTTGTGGCTATTATGTACAGTGGGTGAGATGTGCACCTCATGTATTTTTTGCCATTGGGATGTGTGCTGGGTGGGACAGTCCTGGATGGCTCCCTGTCATAGTCACTCTCTTACACACATCTCTGCCCATCCATCTTTGGCTTATTATACTGTATTCCCCCTACATATATAGGTACATAGGTAGGTAATAGGATATCTGCCTGAAGGCATATATTAGTATGGCCAGAGTGTGCACCTATCACCACACACGGGGTTAGTTCCCTATGCCTCTGTGTAGTAGAGCTGATGAAGTGATCCATGGTGTGACAGTTCAGTTTCACATACACTCATCAAGGCTCCTCTGGAAGAGTGTCAGTGAGGGACTCAGCTTAATGTACGTTTGGACCCTGTTCCAAAGCAAGGGAAGTCTGTGAGTTAATAATGTATCCCTCCAACATGTTCTATTTATTGCTGTGATGATTATATCCCTAGAGCATGTGGCACAGTGAGCTTGGGTTTACTTCAGGTAGAGCATGTACATCAGTTCTACATTGGTGCATTGGACATGGACTTGTCTGTTAGGCAGAGATCGCCTGAGTAGACGGTATGCAACAGAGGGCAGATTGAGTTACTTCAGTCTTGTTGCATGGGGCAACTGTTTGAGGCCAGGTACTTCAGTGGTCTTTCCAGATGCTGAAGGTGTATAGTCAGATTCATCTCAGGTGTGTCGTGGTACTCTCTGATGGGTCTGAGGACTGATGAGTAGAGGGAACCTCCTTTGACCTACATGCAATTTGTGGGAACACATAGCATGATTTTCTAACCACTTTGTGAATGTGTTTCTGAAAGTAGAGATGACTATCCACATGTGTCCATAGATCCCTTATTATTACCTCCATATTTAGTGTATTGGCACGTATGTGGTATTTGTATGACTGTAGCTCGAGGCCATAATTCTGACACCACATCTGTCTAAGACCCTTTTATAAGGATGTCTCTGTTGTCCCAAACATCGAGTATGGCAACCTTTTTGCAGTCATCCACAAACTTTGCTAACCATAGAACTCATGTATTTGACTGTATTTCAGAAAAGTATACACCAGACAGGAGGGGTCCCAGGACTGAGCCATGGGGAACAGCAGTTGTTACCAGCTTACAGTCCAACAGGCAAACCACAATTCTTACCTTGGGGGTCTATCTATGCCCCAGTTGGCAATCCATCAGATGACATGCATGTTTATGCACAGGTTGTTGATTTTGTGGATACGACATGTGTGTAGGATGTTGGAAAAGAGCTTTTCAAGGTCTATGTATGCCATGTGGAGCTCATTTCATTGGTGTATGTCCTGGGTAACTGCCTTGAAAACTGTCTAGTGGATCTGCACCTGACCAAACCAAAATGGGTAGGGTTGGGTGTTTGTAGACTCCCAATAGTTCTGTTTATGAGTTCCATAATGATGGACTCTATGGCCTTAATGATCAGGCTTACTAGACTTATAAGACAATAGTTCCCATGGTCTGTTGTGCACCAACACTTGTGGAGTGTGCCAAACGTTGCTGTAACCCATTCAACAGTTTCATATCCTGTACAGAGGGTGAGTCTCAACAGACTGCTCAGGTGCAGGGTCTGTGTGTTTTGGAGTTCACATATGACACAGCCAGGGACACCATGTCATCCCATAGACACCATGTTTTTAGGTTTGGATAGAGCTGTTTAACCATTGTATATGTGATGTCTGGGTTTTCACAATCTCCAGGTATGGTAATGGGCCTTTTTGTCAGTGAGAGGGGGGTAAATATGTATGAACCTGTCTGACAAGATGTTGGCAATGTCAGTCATGTACATGTATTCATTTACACTTTGCACTGACTCCGAACATATATGAGTTTACATTGATATTTATGACATAGCTAAAGAAAGCTTCATGGTTCTCTATGGACTCTTTGGCAATATTTTTGGCAGAGCTTGGCTTGGATAATGTTAGGAGTGCTCATTGTTTCTTGATGATACTGATCAGAGATTTATTGATCTTCTTTGAATTTTCACTTCCTTTGAACAACTTAAGTGCTTGTATTACATAGTTTGATTATGACAGGGGTCCAATATATTATATGGGTCTGTTTTTATATCACTGTGTGTGCAAGGCAGGATTGGTGAATAGTGACATGTGTCTGGAGTAAGTACTGCAACTGCCAGATATGTGTGGCCCACTGCTGTACTCAGACATGACCTTTCAGTATGTTGTTGACTGACATTTGCTTCGTTTGTTTAAATGTGTGAGCATGCCCAGTATGACTTTTCAGTATGTTGTTGACTGACATTTGCTAAATTTGTTTAAGTGTGTGAGCATGCCCACTATGGGCATATATATATATATATATATATATATATATATATATATATATATATATATATATATATATATATATACATATATATATATATATATATATATATATATATATATATATATATATACTATATATGTGTGTGAAAATTCAAGTTGTTTTTTACTTCAGGGCTCACGTTTGTGTTGCTCATCGACAGGAAGCACGCTGTACCTGCAGGGCTTCCATGAGTCAATTTGTATAGACTTATCAACATTTCTACATACGGGGCGACAGCTATTATTTGTACATTTCTACCCGGGGGGCACACCTGATTGTTACTGTGGGTGTACAAAGGATGAGGGGTACACCTGACACTTATACACATTTGCTAGGCCTGCACTGCTATGTCAGGTACTCCATTTCAGTCTGTACTGTTGCCTATCATACTGGCTTTAGGCATACCACTGTACTACAGACCTTAGCTTCCAATTACACACATATTAGTTTGTGACTTCATAGCCTAACCAACCCACATCACACTGCCTGGCCTGCTGTTATCTGTCTGCATTGGCCTGGGGGCAGGTTACTCATATGCCTCTTCAGAAGGCATGATACAGCATTTGTTTGTGTTTGCATTTGTCTGCAATTGTCCTGCTGGCTGTGACTGTTAGGTATGTGACCCTCCCAACTGGTATGTGTGAGTGACTTAAGTCGTGTCTGTGCCAGTGAAATGCTGTCATGGCTTAGTGGTTCAGTACTGTGACTATAGTGCACAGTATCCTGAGTTCGAGCCCTGTCACTGCTTTTTATTTTCCTGCTGGGCAGACCTGACTGGTTAAGGAACAGTCATGCAGGTGTGAGCGTGTTAACCCAACTTTGCTTGACTTTGCCCAACGTTGCCCAACTTCGCCTGAAGTTGCCCGACGTTGCGCTGGTTAGCGCGGTGCGCAGCTATGCCCAATTGTATTTAAATATTCTCAATACTGGTAAAATGTGCTTAGCAGTGCTTTATATTGCTTAAAATAGGGCACTCATGCCTCAGGTGGTGCTGCAGGGCTGCCTATGCCGGATGCACATAGTACACTCCCTATACATGTTTGAAAACAGGTAGTGTCAAGTTAGGCATCCCTTTTACTATATGTGCGAGTCAGAGAGAGGTGCCATTTCCAGGGTTCCTACTGAGTCAGTGAATGTGCTATGCATTGCTTCTTTGGCAAGGCCAGGGCATACTGGGCATGCCTCTTTCTGCCTACTGGGGCAGGCTCAGGTTGTTCCTCCTCCGAGTCACGCTGTGCCTGTGCAGGCCTTGGCAATGGTGGGGGGCTGTTTGGCCCTGCCCCATGCTGTTCCTGCTGCAGCGGTTTCCGCAGGATCATATTGTGTAGCATGGTACATACCATAACAATTTGGGTACATGTAGTTGGTGAGTACTGCAAGGCTCCACCAGATGTGTCCAGGTACTGGAACCATGACTTGTGCATCCCAAACACATGCTCAATTATGTTTCTTGTTTGTGCATGTGCCTCATTATGGAGTTCTTGTTCAGGTGTGTGTGCATTTCGGATGGGTGTCATCAGCCACGGCTACATCTGCATATCCACCATCCCCACTAGGTGACCCTCAGGGATGTCCCCATTGGCAAATCTCTGGTACAGCTGAATCAGATGCTGAATGTGGGAATCGTGATAGCTTCCAGGGCATCCAGCACACATTCGTTATTATGCCCTGGGCATTGCACACAAACTGGCAGTTGATAGAGGGGAAGCCCTTGCGGTTGATGTAGACCCTACCCCGCTCACCGGGTGGTGCTTTAATGCATATGTGCATGCAGTCTATTGCACCCACTATCTCAGGGTATTCTGCTATTTGGTGGAAAAGATGCATATTGTTAGCCAATGCCTCATGGGAATTGCGGAAATATAAGTGGTCACTGACATATGCTGACATGGCATCCAGCAACTGGTGGAGTACCATGGTTGCTGATGCCTGTGAAATCCCCATCATATCACCAGTTGGTCTTCAGAAGGTACCTGTAGCTAGTATTCTTAGGCCTACACATACCTTGGTATCCACTGGGATGGGTTCCCCTCTGTTGGTTCTGTGTGTGAGGTGTAGCCGGAAAAGCTCAACAATTTGCTGTAGGAGGTCTCTGTCCACCCTATAGCGCTCCACTATTGCCAGCTCATGTAGCCCCTGGTAGGTTACCCTGGGTCTGTACACTCTTCTCCGTCTCCTCACTGTGGGTTGCTCGGCAGCATTCACAACATCACCACCCTCAGCACCTTGCACATGTTGGTTTATGATAGCAAGAGCAGCCCCTAACATTTTGTCTGACTTAAGCTTTTTAAATTTCCCTGTTTGTATACTGCAGTGTTGCAGAGTTCTTGAGAAAAAACAGGGGGGAATGGTGTTTGCAGAGTTTAAAGTGCTGGGCTAGTCTGCTGCCTGTGTAATTGGCTGATTCTGATCTATTTCACCTGGCAGCTCTGCTAGTTCTCCTTGGTTAACTTCCTACTATTTCTTTTTCTTCCTTTTGCCTTTCTGTTTCTGCCAGGGGCAGCGCCGCGCAAATGAGCGCAAATGCGCACACATGCAAAGAGTTTCCTATCTTTTAACAGTGTGCACCTTTGATTTGAGGTTTTCAAACAGGACAACTGTAGGCATGCCTCTTGCAATCCTGAGTAACTCAAAGCAAACACAAGCCACTTTGCTCCAATTAGCTTACAGATTGTCTGACACACCCCCTCATGATGTCACCTATATTCTACTCTTCTATTCACCTACTCCTACTCTTACACTCTTGGGACATTCCTCACATGCTGGGGAAAATTGGGATTCACTATCCTTATCCTCATTTGCATAGGATTGCCTAGTAATGCATGGTTACATCTCTCACACTGAGCTTCCCCCCCTTAGCAACCACTACTCAGTGGCCATGTTGTCTTCAGCCTGCCATTCACCTGCATGGCAGAATAAGCGTTTTAGTGAAAATGCCTATTTTTGGCTTTTTTTAAATTATTTTCTTGTTTTTATAAGCGCCGCACATTTGCGCGGTGCTGCGCTGTGCTTAAACATTGTAGATCAGGGAAAAAAAGTTAAATTGTTGTATTTTTAAACATTATATAATGCCAATGGCCTTGTATTTGGCCATTGGCATGCTTCCTCAACTGTATGCATCCTTTATTTGGAGCTGTCATAACTCCGTTTAGCTATTTGCAGAAGGAGTACATTTCTGCAGCTAACACTAATCTTCCACGGACAGGTTAGTGTTTCCTGGATCACAAATTTACCTCATTTGCATGGCTTTCACCAGCAAATGAGGTAATTTGCATACCATGATGCTGTCTGTGCAAGAGTAGCTTTAGCAGCTCTCGTGCACGCCCCTGCCGGCTGTACCTGGATCCCACGGCAGACATATTGCCGACATGAGCTCCTTCACTCTTCTTGTGCTCCGTGCAAGCTGTCATAAATCCGGGGGAATGTGTAACACTGTTCTCTTATGTGATGAGTTCAATTTCTGTTATGATTTAAGATTCACTTTGAGAACTCAGGGGAGGCTATACAATGTGTAAGAGGTAGACATTCATTTATGTGCCATGCAAAAACACCACCTTGAAGTTCTGTACATATATTTAGTAGTACAAGTAAATGTTAACTGTAATGTAAAATAAGAAATTCTTTCTGAAGCAATGTTTTGCATATTGCTGTGTTACTATATAGTCATAAGAACAATTTTATTTATTTATTTATTGACTGGGAAAGTTCAACTGGGTAGGTGTTCATTTTCAGTAGAGGCCTGGATAGGAAAGCTCCAATGTATTTCATTGCTTTGAGAATAATAATTTTACAAGCTTCAAAAATAATGCAAAAACATCTATAATTTAAACCAAATTAGACATAATGTGACAACATTGGTTAAACATAGGTACAACGTACATGTCAATAATTTAACACTTATTAGCCAGTTTAGAGGAATTAAAATAAGTTGGTATAATATGAACATGAATTGCAATGTGAAGTGAGTGAAAAAAACAAGGTTATGGCATATTTTGTATTTAGGGATATAGTTTATCCTTTGTTGAACCAGAACAGAGCCAGATTTTGGCTAGGAAGTCTTTCACAATGGTTTTAAAAGACTGGAGTGAGGGTATTGTCTTGACAGGTATAGGTATGGGGTTCCAGGCCTTAGCAACATGGTATGAGTACAGAAGATGCCTAGCAGATTTGCTAGGTTTGTGAACAGAGAGAAGTTTTTGGTGGATGGATCATAATGACCAAATGGGAACATAACTGTGTACAATGGTATTTAGTACAGAACAAGCAGATGGATGTCAGATCATTTTATAGATACCGAAAAGCTCTTTATATGTTAGTTGATGGAGTAGTTCTAACCGATTTAGGCTTTTTAGTGCTATACAGTGGTGGGTTTTGAATGGGTTATTTGCTGCAAATTTAGAAACTTTATTATAGCATTATTCAAGTTTTGTTTTTTTGCGATGGCTGGAGGTTAGTAAGGATAGGAACACCTTAAAGTAGTGAGGGGAGGAGGTAAGTACTAGCAAGTGTAGTTTTAGTTGTATTGGTGAGAACGATTTTGGCTCTGTAGTCTTTGGTGAGCCTTTTTATGCAATTTTGTATATGCAGTTCGAATTTAAGATTATTGTCTGCTATCATCCATAATAATTTGCTATAAGAAGTGACTCCAATGGTTGCATTATTCAGAGAGAAGATTTAAAAAAAATGTTTTTTCATGAAACAGAGAGATTTGGGAAAAACTATTTTTTTGGGGGGGGTAGGAGTTGTGTGTTACAAAGCCATGTTGCTGTGTCTTAATGCTTCCTCAGTAATTTTTTTGAGATGTGCCATGTTGTCTGATGTGCTTGTGAGTATGGAATCATTTGTATATTGCATCATGGAGGCCTGTTGTGTCAATGTGTGGAGAGTGTTGGTGAAAATGTTTAAGAGGAGCAGACCAAGAACAAAGCCTTGTGGAACACAGGTGGGAACTGGGAGGTATGGAGAAAGGGTAGAGTGCCATTGTACTGCTAGATACCTATTGGTCAAGTAACTTTTGAACCATAGAAGGATGGGTTGAGTTAGACCTAGTGAAGCCATTTGAAGTAGAAGTAATACACAACACGGCTCTTCATGTTAAACTTGCAGTTGTGTTACATTTCACAATGACAATTGTCTCAGGGAAAGCTTTCACAGAGGTGGGCCTTGTGGCAGAGCTCCTGCAGTGTCAGGGTCAGGGATGAATGTAATGGCCACAGGCTCTGCCCTGGGAAGGAAGATGGTAACTTAGTGGATTTGGAGACCAAAGTGAAACAGTGCAATCTTTGTGCTATTGCAAATGTGTTACACTGCTTTTCAAGTGTGTTGCAATGTTGTTTTTAGTACAGTTGTAGCATTCCATTTTCTGTTACATGCAGTTTGTAGATTTAATAATAAAATCATACCATGGGTTGTGATAAATTATAAAAGTATGCAAATCTTTTTGCAGAAACCTGATATCAATAATATGAAAGGTGGAACTATTTTTCATTGTAAACACAGACATAGCTGCATAAGATTTGTAATCCATACAAGAAAATATTCAGAAGGGTTTATTTCACAATCTCGAACAAGAAACGTAGAAACCCACTTAAGCGAAAGTGCACTACATTGAAAGTGCACTTTCGCAAAAGCCAATTCAGAACTAACTACTGTGCCCCCCACACCCCCCTACTTAAATATACTAACTCCAAAATCCCACTACAGTGGGGAAAAGTATATATTTCCTTATCCCCACTGTAATGTTCTTCGGTGAATCGGCTTTTGCAAAAGTGCACTGTCGATGTAGTGCACTTTTGCTTAAGTGGGCTTGATCTTCTGTTTGTCGAAAAAGTATGTTTTCAACAAACAAAAGTAGACCCATTCAGAAACCTATAGCTGGGACTCCTAAATATGGAACAGCATAAGGCAATCAGGTAAATTAAAAAAAATCCACTGAAGTAAACAGCTTCATAAAATAAGACTTTCAAAGCCCAGAGTCTGCATGTCCTCCTTGTGTTTGTGTTGGTTTTCTCCCATATTCCAAATACATGTGGTAGGTGGATTAGATACCAAATTAGCCATAGGTGTCAGTATGCATGAGTGGTTGAGGTTTGGAAGAAGAGCAACTATTATAGGGCTAGCCACTTGTTAGTGAGAATATTAGTCCTGGATGATTATCACAGTTGATGTGATATCCCAACCACATGTGCAAAAATGGGAAAAATGGGTTTAGGATGCATGGGAATATGAAATGCGAATGCTTACTACTTTATTTTTGTAGTTCTAAAACAGCATGGGGCACCAACAACTTTCCCTTCACACACACACACACACACACACACACACACACACACACACACACACACACACACACACACACACACACACCCAAAGCTGTTGAAGACTAGGGGGGGCGAAGGGTGAGAGGGGCACTTAGTGATCTAAAAAGGGCAACTTTTTAAAATGATTTACTACCACAACATAGGTTCACTTGGAGGACATTTTAAGCTTAGCCAATTTCCCTTTTGGTGCTTGAATTAACATTTCCTGCTTGGTCTTACCTATCCCATGGCTGATAATTGTATATTAGCCCTAGTGAGAATAAATGTGATCATACCATAGATAATTTGAGGGAACCCATGTAAGGGATGCAGCATTTAGGAACTGCCTCTATCCATTAGTGGCATGAGGGGCAATCCTGGAGTACATTTTCTATTACCCATCCTTAGATTGGGTCTATATTAGATCAGCAAATGCTTAAACAAGAGAACGCTAATTGATCAACCTTATTTTAGTGAAAGTCAAAAATATCGAAGCAGCAGAAACTCAATTTTTTTCCTAGGGAAAAAATTTGGTTGCCTGTTTCTGTTGCTTCGGCATTTGCAGTGTTGTGGTGGAAAGTTACGGGTCGAATTCAGGTAAGTGTGCGGTTGTGTGGATGTGAGTGTTAGGGTGGGTTAGGTGAGTTAGGGTTAGGGAGCGGGTGAGGTGAGTGTGCAATAGTGACAGACGTTAGGGTTTTGGTTAAGGTAAGTGGATAGTTAGTGATATGTGCATAGTTTAGTGTAGGGTTAGGTGTCAGATTTTAGGTGTATGTGTGTGGATTTCTGTTTGTTTGGTGTGCTTGTGTTGTGTGTATGTGTTTTGGATCAGCGATTTTTTTTCCTAGGAAAAAAATAGCTGATCTGACTGTTCGAGATTGTAAGCTTTCGCTTACATAAGGTTGATCAATCAGCGTTCGCTGATCTAATATAGACCCCCTTAGATCCAAGTTGTATTTGAATGTGGACAGGGACGAGCTTTGTTTTACTTGAATGGATAGTCTGTTCTGGAACAGTGGTAGCCTCTGTGATATATATCCATCTCTCCACAACATTCAGTTTAGATATCTGGACTAAGTATTTCTGATGCCATTTGACTTGATGTTTAGTAGGTCCATCTGTATTAGGTCAGAGGATGCCTTGTATACCAGATATGTCACCTTTAAGCACTCTGAAGGATACTGAGTATAGTAATAAATCTTTGAGGTGATCCATGCAAGACCTATTTTTTAGGCCTTATATCCTTACTAAAATGGATTTTGACTAGATCTAGAGATGTTGCATGGGTCTGGACAGATACATAAAAACAAAAGACGAAAACAAAAACTAGTAAATCCATAAAAAAGGCACTGAGGCTCTCGAACGAAACTCTTTATTCACAAATGAATGGTAAGCGCTTTCACCGACTGCAATATGCCAGCTTCTTCAGACCAAATTCAAACAGATTTAACACAGTCCCCACTCGTTTTATATACTTTCAAAAACAGCCAATTAGTAAGCTAATTGATTAATGACCATACAAGCTATTAAAACAAGATTTTTCTTAAAAAAACTGACACTTAAAAGGGTCATTATTTAAAAAGGCATTATTTAAATAAACCAACTTCATAAGTTGAGTTATAAATATTAAATAAATAAAATGCAAAATATGTTCAACATATATCTTAATAACCATTTTATCAAAACATAAAATGTTGAATATTATATAAAAATTTTTAATATATATTACATTTATTTATTTATACACAAGACATTTGTAACTTCCTAGACAGAACCTAATAGAAATGAACAAATAAATGAATAATATCCAAATGCCATGCATATGTTTTGAAATTGTCCTTAAGAATTATTTATCCCTGACCAAAATGTATCCATTACTATTATACTATTAGTTAGTTAATAAAACTTTTTTACTGTAAATTAATCTATTTAAAGCTTTCATTTTAAGAAGGCATTTAATGGATATTTGTTCGTTAAGCCCAGGAAATATATATGCTAAGGTTCTGTCTAGGAAGTTAACATATTGTTGAACATATTTTGCATTTGCGCCTTTTTCTGGACAAATACATGCCAAAGTGGGCATTATACAAAATGATTGACCTAATGAGGGCTTTGTAAAGGGGGACAATGACATCTCTAAATCTAGTCAAAATCAATTTGTTTATAAGCTGTGCAATATAGAAAGACTTTCTTATGCTCTGGGCACATGTTGGTCAAAAGTTTAAGTAATTGTACACACAAGTTCCCAAATGCCAAACAACTGGGTCAGTTCTCAGGGGGCATTGTCAATTTGGCAGTTCCCTGGAGTAGATGACTTCCGAAAGGATACAATAATGTATTTCTTGGAGTTTAGTTTCAATTAATGATTCTGGCACCAGTTATTGTTTGGGACAAACCTTCCTGCATGATAATCAAATCATTTGGGGATTCCATAACTGCTCCTAGCTTTCAGTCCTCTCAAACTTAGTTGGCCAAAGCCCTTTGGTATTTCCTTCTACTTTTGAGATGTATATGCCAAACACACTGAACCCCGGGGGACTCCATTGGTGACTGGTCTCTTCCCCTGTTTTGATCTTCTGCATCCTGTGAGCAAGCATACATGTATGCATTATTTGATTCATCTTCCTGATTGTATTAACCTGATTGTATTAAATTATATTCCTTGTATAATACAACACCACTTGTTAGAATGTGTTTTAAATGTGTAGTTTGGAACAATCTTCTAGTAAGCAATGAAACAAAATGCATGAACCAATAATGACAAAACTACCCATTTCAGAAAATTTCAACCATAAAAGGCCACTCAAACTTCTGTAATTACAATCCACCAATATTAGTAAATATGCAAAATATCTGCCGAAGTCAGTCATCTAAATAATTCCACATTAAAGGGATCTGTAACTAATACTGCTAGCAAACAACTTCATATTTCATTGTTTCGTGTACAAATAAAGTGCCTGCTGCCCTTGTACAATAAATTGCCTATGCTACATTAAAAAAATGACAAGCTAGTAATTTTACAATGGAAAATGGATGGCAAATTGATAACAGAAACATAGTTACTAGATAACTCCTCCAAAGGAGGACATTCATAGGACTTCATCATCCACTCTCTTTAAAGTACAACACAGTACAGTATTAGTGATCTATCTGCATACTGTAGGAGTAGAACCCACAGGTGTCTGCATCAAAATCAAGTATATTACCTGTTGTGCTACTAACAATGCAAACAACTTAGCATAAGTAGCACTAAACTTCTCTTCCCTGAATCTCTCAGCTCCTTGTAAAATCCACCTGACACTCAACTAAATCTCTCAACTTCTCAGCACAAAAAATCTGGAAAAAGCCAAAAATTTATTGGGGGGGGGGGACAAAAGCCCAAAAACAAGGGACACATTTTAAAGCTTGCATAATTTTGGAAAGCTGCTAGAATAAAATGTTGTGTTACCACCATACGTTTCACTACCAAGTCTTGAACTCAGGACCCTGTGCACTAGTCAGATCAACAACCAGTATGCCAAATCAGCAGTTTCCTAAAAGATAGGAAGACTGAAACTTAAATGGTATCTTTTAGTGAATTCAGTTCTCACTTCTCACCATAACTCTCAACCTCTTAGCACAAAAAACCTGGACAAAGCCAATAATGAGGGAATACAGAATTCAGTTCTCGCTTCTCACCATAGCTCTCAATCTCTTAGCACAAAAACCTGGACAAAGCCAATAATGCAGGAATACAGCCCCAAAAATATGGACAAATTTCAAATACTGATCTTATAAACTTAGAAAATTGCTAGAATAATAGGTTTTGTGTTACCATTTATTTTCTGAAGAATATGAAGTCTGAAATTCAAATGCCTGTCATTATTTAGTGAATTCAATCCTTCACTGATTTGCCACAAAAATGCTGAAATCCACAGATTTTATGAGGAACAGAACAAATATATGAGGCATAAATCTAGAAAACTTTCACAATAGGAACCTACTCCTTCAAGAGACAGTGGCCATGATATACACCTAGACGCACTTCTCCATATTGTTTGTCATCGAGAGATTCTCTGGTTTTGCCTTTCTTTCTTTGACCCAGAAGTTCTGCATTTCCCTTACATTATGTACTCTTTGGTTAAAGGCAACTCCAAATGGTACACAAACAGCAGATACAACATTACCCTCTCGAACACACACACACACACACACACACACACACACACACACACACACACACACACACACACACACAATGTACATGCTTTTTATCACAGCTATGAAAATGGCTACTTGGTTCGGTATATATCTTACCAATGCACACAAATGACCTGGCAGTTAAAACACTGCCAATGAAGTGCAAATATTTTTCACACTGCTGTACTTTCATCTTCAAGCATACATCCCTTCTCTCCCTGCATCACTAGGTATTTATTACCAGCATCAATAACAGGTACCATAACTAATCAGCAATCACTAAAACAGCCAAAATTACTATAGGAGGGTTTCCTTGTGAGATAAATGAATATACTGTGCTGTGCTCTACTGTAGTGTAGGATTAAGGAGTATGTTTGCCAGCTTGTGGCCTTGCCACATAAGTACTAGTTTATGTATGTTCCATGATACACTATACTTGTCATCAGCAGTTTTATGTACATCTGTATACCCAGTTCTCAACATCAGCTATCAACACAGATTTAGAACCAAGAAAGGAAAGGAAAGAAAAAAGGCAAGTGTTTCAGCATGACAAAGTGTTAAGCCTAAAATACCAATCAAAACAAAGCAGCATTCTGTACACAAAATCCGTATTTGCTTAAGACAGCACTTTCTGGGGGTCAGGGTCTACATTTGTGAGGCAGGATGATCACAGCATGCATTTCCCTAAATAACGGTTATGGCCTTGTATCTGAATTTCTGTTTTCTGTCTCTGTCAAACTATCATATCAGGCTCTTAGAAAAAATTACATACATCTGTGTGTACGTACAAGATTGTGCAAACACACACATCTCATTCAAGCAGTCTGCCATTTCAGTTCTGGGTCCGGTATGCGTGCTTTCCACATGAATACCTACAGCAGCTCAGAAACGGTAACCTGCAGCCTGCAGTTTCTCTGCTCTCAGCAGCTAGAATTCCGGGTCCGGTCTGGTATGCTTCTGATTAAATACCTCCATCAGCCTGAACAGCAGCTCAAAAATGGCCGTTTCATGATGATGTCAGCCGGGAAGCCGTTAAAGTAAAAATGCGCCAGGAATAAGTTCAGTTGGATGCAAAAGTGGGTGGGGCAGGGGAGGGGACCCTTCCCCCTCTCTCTATGGTTCCAGCGCCCATGCGGGCATGTGCGCGCGCGCACACACACACACACACACACACACACACACACACACACACACACACACACACACACACACACGCACACGCACACACTCATAGGGTTGCCACCTTTTCAAATGGCCAAAGTGGGACATTTTTGGTACAAACATCAGATTTTACAGGCCAACACATACCCAAGTCAGTACAAAGGTTAGAACTTAACTTTTTTGCCTAAATAAAAGCTTATTCTTGTAGCATTTTAGTTCCTCATTCTGTTTCTTATAACATTTAGGTATTTTAGATACAAAATAACTGTTTTATGCAACTATTACATAAAATATAGGAAATAATTTTGTCCTAAAATCTCAGAACATTTGCCATTTTTACAATTTTTTGTCAGGACACAACTGCCCAAAGAGGGACTGTCCCTTGCAAAGTGGGACAGGTGGTAACCCTACACACTCAGAGATGATGTGTTATGTGTATGCCCACTGTAACATTATTCATAAAAAATATGTCATGTATCACAATGAACAGGTGATCTGACTTTTCATCAGTGGGTTTGTACCCTAGAAATATGAAAAAGCCTGTACAGACAAGACCCCAAGCAAACCTGTCATATTCATTATATGAAGAGCATTCAGCGTTCATTCATTTTATGAATATATACTGTACTGCAATCTTGATTGCTATCTCACCATAAACTTATTTACAGCTGTGTTATCTACAACTGAGAGTGTGTACTTCAGGGAAACTAACCCAGCAGTGCACAGATCCTCAGAGAATATATATGTAATATTCTCTATCCAGGTTTTTGTTTATAGTGTATCCTACCACACAGGTAATGCAGTTGGCTAGTTTTACCTTCCTGCAGTTTTGTTGTGTATTGTAAATGTCTTTGGTCATATCTGTTTACTAATATCAAAATTATGACAATATTATTTACAGTCATTTTTTTGGTACTTAAACTTGAAGGCAAGTATAATTAAAATACGACACTGGCCACCAATGTGGTATACATTTATACTAGCAGTATTTCTAACTTAATCAATCTTTTAGAGTGGCTCTGTTGTACTCATATTGGCAATGTAATATACTATGCAGGTGTAAGTTAACTACAGTCATTATCATAATATGGAAATGAGGGGGCCTGATGCTTTCCAAGCTTCTACTAGTGACAGCATGGCAACATCATTGTGTGGGGGAGGGGTGTGGTTGTGGTAGCAGGACACCCTATACCACGGGGAGCTTTTCCTACTGTACAGAGGAAGCTTGACTTTTTATTTCACTAAGCCAAAATGTTGCTGAGCTCTGTATGCTGAGCCCATATTATCAGAGAAGGTGCAATGTTTTAGGGCCAACAAGGGCCAGTGTTAGCATGTTAGGGGCTTACATCAAGTGTCAAGCTGGGGGTTCCAGGATGCTTCCAGTCTAAGTCCCACTCTGTTAATACCACCACCCTCCTATGCAACCTGTTAGTTTATGCTGCAGAGTTTTAGGGATAGTACTCACAGATTGAACTGCTGCTCTCAGATAACAATAGGACTGTATACCACACAGCATAGGTCCATCTTACAGAGGGACATTCACAGTGACTGGCATTTAGTTGCAACAATGATACATTACAACAACTGTACCTGCAGGCCTGGACTACTATTCTACACGCTCCGAACACATCCTCCCCCACTGATCCATTCTGTTTGCCCGATGCAAAGAATCACAGGCCTAAAGCAGATGCCCTATGCTGGCAGTCTAAAAAAACTCTAGCTATACTCTGTCGCATATCATCTACTCAGAGGCAATCTCTGCTTAACATACAAGGCCATGTCAAACCCTGAGCTACTGGATATGCTCCACTTAAAGAAATCCCAATCCATCAGAGCCACACGGTCCAGGGATCTAAACCTTGTCATCACAATGAACAAAACATGCTGGAGGGATATGTTCCTGACCCAGAGACTCCCCGTACTCTGGAATAGACTGTCCATACATGTCAAGCAGAGTGCCTCCTTGGCCCTCTCCAAAAGGAACCTTGACGATTGGATGGGAGATAGGAAATTCACCCCGGGGATCACGTCAGTTGCCCTGCTAGACAGGGGTCCAGGGAAGAAAATATTGTGGGAAGAAATATCCAGGGAATTGTTATGGCTAGGTTTGTATAGGCCCTTGGGTCGATAGCCTAGTACCACCCTATGAACCTATGAACCAATGAACCAGCTTCCCACACCATGTGCATTACTCCTTTCTTCTTTTCCTCACATTTTGCCATACTCTTCAGTAGCTCTTACTCTACACTTATTACTGCTTGTTAGTAGACTCCTAATTTACTGCCTTCTGTGCTTGATTTTAGTCATTTGTTACTTTAATTGCAAAAAAAAAAAAAAAAATATTCTAAGCTTGTTTCCTGCCTTTCCTGTAACTAGTCTAGACAAGATACAGATTTGCTGTATCCAGGATTGTTTGGAAGTTTCTGAGCCCACCCCCAAGCCTTTCTGTGTTGGAGGGAAGACTTCTAGCTTGTCAGTGGGAGTGGTAAGCACTAGGTAGCCATCTACCACAAGAGGAATGGTCTCTGGCCCAGAAATTGTAGTTTATTGGCCATTTGAGCAGTTTTCCATCTCTTTCAACTTTCTGGTCTAAAAGTCCGTGTTTGTGCTGTTCCCACCTTTCCTGTAACTAGTCTAGTCCAGATATAGATTTGCTGTACCCAGAACTGTATGTAAGCTTCTGAGCCTCCCAAGCCTTTCTGTGTTGAATGGAAGCCTTCTAGCTTATCAGTGGGAGTGGTAAGCATTAGGTAGCCTATCTACCACAAGAGGAGTGGATTCTGGTGCAGAAATTGGAGATTATTGGTCGTTTGGGCAGTCTTTCCATCTCTTTCAACTTTCTGGTTTAAAAGCCTGTGTTTGTGCTTGTTTCCCACCATTCCTGTAACTAGTTTAGTCCAGATACAGACTTGCTGTATCCAGGACTGTTTGTAAGCATCTGAGTGGTGCCAAAGTCTGCTCTTCAATTTCTCCCTTAGATCTGCTAGTCCTCTCCTCTCCTACACTTTTACTAACTTATTAGTCTAGCACTTTACCAGGATTCTTGTAGCAATTATTGTAGCACACAAAAGTGCTAACAGCACTAAATGTTCTACAAGGAAGCAGCTCCAGTACTTATTATTAATACCCATCCCTCCAGGCATGTCTAAAGGTCAGTTCCCTGTGCTTTCTCCTATTAACTTGGTGAACTTGGGCATCCTGAGGCAATGTAGCAACTGCCTCATGTACACCGACAACCCTCTCCTCTTACCTCCCAAAACTCAGACTTATGAGAAATGCACTTATATATCCAAATTGGAAGCCATGCACTCTCCAGCCAAAACCGGAATTGCTGGTCAAGAGGAGAAGGTCATCACTTGCACCACACCACATGGAACACATTGCCCTCTGGAACACACACCAGCACTGCCTTCACATAAAAACACAAACCACACACACCCACTTTCATGGAGGCTCTCAATAAAAATCTACCCAAACAGCAGAGACCTCCAAGGCAGAAACCCACACAACCACCACAACACAACACTAATCATGAGACACATAACTCTCCTAAACAGTATGCCACTCAACCAAAGCCCCTAAGGCAAAACAGCATGCCCAACACACTAGTCATAGGTGACTTGACAGTGAGGCACACTGATGTCCCACTCACTAGGCTGAATAAGGAGAAAGTAACAGTCAGCTGCCTGTCAGGTGCCAGGATCCACCACATAACGCATGCACTCAGGTCCCTCAACAACAGGTACAAATATGACTCAGACATTGTACACGTGGGTGTGGATGACCTGAGGTGTACCTCCCTGGACTACATGAAAAGAGACATGGAAGAGCTCTTGGGTTATGTAGCCCAGGTGGGTATGACCTTAACCCTGAACAGCATCCTACCATCACCCAGAATGATACCGCAGTACAAGCAAAAATGATTGATTTCAACAATTGGCTAAGTTTCTGGTGTCACTCTAACAGGATCCAGTATCTGTCTGCTTGGGATGACATGACTGACAGACCTCGATGCTTTGCCAGAGATGGCTTGCATCTGTCACCCCTGGGCTTCTGGATACTGGCCAAGGCTCTTGCCACCCCATATAGTGCCTTTTTTAGGTGGTGTTCCAAAGACCAAATTACCACTATAACAGCTACAAACAAATGCAATCTGAGGGTCATGCTGCTCAACGCTAGAAGACTAAATCTCAAAATGCACTCACTCGAAGCACTCTTTAAAATGGAGAACGTCAACATTTGTGCTGCAACAGAGACCTGGTTCAAGGCAGCAGAAAGCACCCCAGGCTATAACTCTTTCCACACCTTTCGGCCCCAGAACTTGGACAGAATCTCCAAAGGTGGTGGTGTTTCCATATTCATAAAGATGTGCACACCTCCAGAATGGTAGCCCAACATAACACATCAGAGATATTTCAGGTGCAGCTAACACTGGGTAAGACAGCAATTCAGGTCATAGCTTGCTATAGGTCCCCAACCATGTCCCAAGACTCACATTCCTAAGCACCCTGGAGAATATTAGGGTCCAACCTAACACTCTCATACTAGGTGACTTCAACTATCCCTCCATTAACTGGGAAAACTACTCATGTACCAATATCACTTGCCCAACATTTCCTGGAGTTCATTAATTCCAAAGCCCTGGACCAGCTCATTCTTACCCCCACTAATGGTAACAACATCCTTGACCTGGTCATTATTAACATGGGCAACTGTTGCTCTATGCAATCTGAGGGTCATGCTGCTCAACGCTAGAAGACTAAATCTCAAAATGCACTCACTCAAAGCACTCCTTAAAATGGAGAACATCAGCATTTGTGCTGTAACAGAGACCTGGTTCGAGGCAGCAGAAAGCACCCCAGGCTATAACCCTTTCCACACCTTTCGGCTCCAGAACTTGGACAGAAGCTCCAAAGGTGGTGGTGTTTCCATATTCATAAAGATGTGCACACCTCCAGACTGGTAGCCCAACATAACACATCAGAGATATTTCAGGTGCAGCTAACACTGGGCAAGACAGCAATTCAGGTCGTAGCTTGCTATAGGTCCCCAACCATGTCCCAAGACTCACATTCCTAAGCACCCTGGGGAATATTAGGGTCCATCCTAACACTCTCATACTAGGTGACTTCAACTATCCCTCCATTAACTGGAAAAACTACTCATGTACCAATATCACTTGCCCAACATTTCCTGGAGTTCATTAATTCCAAAGCCCTGGACCAGCTCATTCTTAACCCCACTAGTGGTAGCAACATCCTTGACCTGGTCATTATTAACATGGGCAACCGTTACTCTATACCTACCACCCCACCTACCCCCGCAAAAGTAACCACCATGAAAAACTTCTCCAAAGCTAACTTTGGGCTCCAAAAAACAGGGGTGGCTAACTTCATGGCACCCATGCAAATGGAGAATAGTTGCATGATTGCTGAATCATACACCAATGCACTGTAGGAACATGTATACAAATGTATGGATCTGGCCATACGCAATAGAACCAAGACGCTCTCCTCCAAAAAAAGGAAGCCAATCTGGTGGTCCCCTGCCATAAACAAACTCTACAACAGAAGGAGGAAAGTGATGTGGAATAAGGTAAAGTTCCAAGACTGGAAAAACTCCCTTATAGCCTCAACAAAAAGTTGAGATCCCTCATCAAATCCTCCAAAGCTAGCTATGAAAACAGGATTGCAGCAGACAGTAAAGACAACCACAAGGCCTTCTATAGATATGTAAAGAATCTGCATGGCAATACCTCAATTTGCTCTGAGCTGCTGCACAATGGTAGCTCCTATACCTAGCCAACAGATATTGCCAATATACTGGCTGACAGATTCAGTGCCAATTTTACCACTCCCCCCACCAAAGGACCAACCACAATACCATTAGATTTCCAGACACCCAGTATTACTGCTGCACAGGTTAAAACAGCACTGTCCAAGGCCAAAAATACAGCTTCTATGGGACCTGACAATATCCCTGGCTGTGTTCTACATGAACTACAGAGTGAACTAGCACCTCACCTGTGTGGCCTGTTCAATCACAGCCTCACCTCAGGCTTTGTCCCTACCGAATGGTGCACTGCTACAGTCATCCCTCTTCACAAAGGAAGAGTGACTACAGACCATGGGAACTATCGCCCCATTAGCCTGATGAGTCTGGTATGCAAAGCTATGGAACACATCATCATGGACCTAATAAACAAGGATATAGGGAATCTCCATACTCTGGATCCCACACAGTTTGGTTTTGTGAAGGGTAGATCATGCCTGCTCAACTTGGTCGACTTCTTTGAGGCAGTCACGAGAGCTGTGGATGAAGGCAAGGTGGTTCATACAGCCCACCTTGATCTGGGCAAGGCCTTTGATACAATTCCCCACTCAGGAATCATAGAAAAACTCACTAAGCTAGGTATCAGCCCCTATATCACTAGGTGGGTTGCAAACTGGCTCACAGATAGAACCCACAGTGTGAAAGTAGCTGACTCCAAGTCAGACTGCTGACTAGTCATGAGTGGAGTCCCACAGAGTTTGGTCCTGGGTCCTCTCCTGTTTGGTATCGACATCTATGAAGTCCAGGCCAACACGAAGGGACTCTGGCTGACAAAATTTGCAGACAATTGCAAGTTGGGAGCTATTATTAACTCCCCAAGTGATGTTGACATCCTACAGAATGGCCTCACTGAGACCAATGACTGGTGTCAGAACCATGGCCTTAAGCTCAATGCCAAAAAATGTGTCATTATCCCCTTTGGGAAAAATCTGGTTCCCATGAATTACCACAATGATAGTAGTTCACTGAACACAGAAGGCATTATAAGAGATCTGGGAACACAGGTAGACAGCAACCTTTCTTTTGATCACCACATTGCCACTGTGGTCAGAAAGTCCTTCTGTGTGGCACAGCTCATTACTAAGGGTTTTGCATACAGGAAGAAAGAGGTCATTGTCTTCCTCCACTCTTCCCTCTTTAGGCCAGTCATCGAGTACAATGCCCCATTTGGCATGTACCTCACTAGACACCTGCAACAACTGGAGAGGCAGCAAAAGTACCTCACAGAGGATCCTAGGCCTTAAACACTTGTCCTATATGGACAGACTCAAAAAACTCCAGCTATCCTCTGTCTCATATTGCCCTCTTAGAGGCAATCTTTGCTTGACTTACAAAGCCATGTCTGACCCAGCTCTGTTAGAAATAATACATCTAAAGAAATCCCAATCCCTCCGCACCACATGCTCCAGAGACCTCGACCTCATTACCACAATCAGTACATGTCAAGCAGAGCACCTCACTGACCTTCTTCATGAGAAATCTTGATGAGTGGATGGGAAATAGAAAATTCACTCCAGGGATAACTCCAGTGGCTCTACTTGACAGAGGCACTGGGAACTAAGGTCAGGTGGCATGATGCCAGGGTAATTCTATGGCTAGGCTTGTAAAAGCCCCAGGGCCATTAGCCCTGTACACATCTATAAGAACCTATGAACCTATAAAGTTTGTTTGTTTGTTCTTTTTCCTTTTTACATAACCTTTTCCTTCAGTGATGGCTTGAACAGAAATTATGATTAAGGAAAGAAATTCAGTGGCTTGTTGTTCAGCTATAGTTTTCCTTGCATTCTTTCAACTTATCTTATCTGGCCAAGACAGCATAGCAATAACCATTAAGAAATAACTCAATCAAGCCAGAGCCCCTGAAGCCATAGGGTTATAGATGCCCGGAGATGCATTTTAGAACATTTTCCCAACTTAAAATACAGTGATAACCTGAACAAAAAAAATCATAGGTCCATAGGTTGGTACTAGGCTATCGGCCCTAGGGCCTATACAAGCCTAGCCATAACAATTCCCTGGATATTTCTTCCCACAGTATTCACTTCCCTGAACCCCTGTCTAGCAGGGTGACTGACATGATTCATGGGGTGAATTTCCTATCTCCCATCCAATCATCAAGGTTCCTTTTGAAGAGGGCCAAGGAGGTGCTCTGCTTGACATGTATGGGCAGTCTATTCCAGAGTATGGGGAGTCTCTGGGTCAGGAACCTATCCCTCCAGCATGTTTTGTTCATTGTGATGACAAGGTTTAGATCCCTGGAGCGTGTGACTCTGAGGGATTGAGATTTCTTTAAGTGGAGCATGTCCAACAGCTCAGGGTTTGAAATGGCCTTGTATGTTAAGCAGAGATCGCCTCTGAGTAGATGATATGTCACAGAGTATAGCTGGAGTTTTTTTAGATGGTCAGCATATGGCATCTGCTTTAGGCCTGTGATTCTTTTAGTGAGGTATTTCTGTGGCTTTTCCAGCTGTTGCAGATGTCTTGTGATGTACATACCAAGCGGGGCGTTATACTCTATAATGGGTCTAATGAGGAATGAGTACAGTGGGACAATGACCTCCTTTTTTCTGGATGAAAATCCCTTAGTGATGAGGTGTGCCACATAGAAGGATTTCCTGACTGTTGTGGCAATGTGGTTATCGAAGATGAGACCACTGTCCACCTGTGTCCCTAAGTCTCTCATCAAACTTTCAATGTTTAGTGTACTGCCACCTATGTGGTAATTCATGGGTACTTGTTTTTTTCAAATGGGATAACTATACATTTCTTGGCATTAACCTTGAGCCCATGGCTGTGGCACCAGGCATCTGTTTCTGTAAGGCCCTTTTGTAGAATATGCACATCATTTGGGGATTCAATAATGGCTCCCAGTTTGCAGTCATCTGCGAACTTTGTTAGCCAGAGTCCCTTAGTGTTGGCCTGTACTTCAGAGAATTAGATGCCAAACAAGAGTGGTCCCAGGAATGAACCCTGAGGTACTCCACTTGTCACTTGTCTGGAGCTGGATTTGGAGTCAACTACTTTTACAGTCTGGGTTCTGTCAGTAAGCCAGTTGGCAATCCATCGAGTGACATAGGGATATATACCCAGCTTAGTAAGTTTATCTATGATTCCAGAGTGGGGGATGGTGTCCAAGGCCTTGGCAAAGTCCAGATAGGCTGTGTGGACCGCCTTACCCTCGTCCACAACTCTGGAGACTGATTTGAAGAAGTCAATCAGGTTCAGAAGACAAGATCGGCCCTTCACGAACCCAAACGGGGTGGGGTCCAGTGTTTGAAGGTTGCCAATGTCTTTGTTTATAAGTTCCATGATAAGGCTTGTCAGACTGATGAGACAGTAGTTCCTGGGATCCAAGGTGGATCCTCCCTTGTGGAGTGGGATAACTGTAGCTGTGAGCCACTCAGTGGGCATGAAGCCTGAGGTGAGGCTATGATTAAACATGACACTTAGGTGAGGTGCCAGTTAATTTTGTAATTCATGTAGTACACAACCCGGGATGTCATCTGGTCCCATGGATGCTGTATTCTTAGCTTTGGAGAGTGCGGTTTCTACCTGTGTGGCAGTGATTAATGGAATTTGGCAATCTTTTGGTATTGAGATGGGCCCTTAGGGGGTGAGAGGGGGGTGAAGTTGGCACTAAATCGATCTGCCAAGATATTGGCAATATCCTTGGGATCAGTATATTTTTAATGCCATTCTGTTGTAGCTCAGAGCAGATCTGAGCATTACCATTTAGATTCATGACATAACTATAAACTGCCTTGTGGTTGTCTTTGGAATCTTTGGCAATTTTATTTTCGTAACTAGCTTTTGAGGATTTTATGAGGGATCTCAGCTTCTTACTGAGGCTGGTGGGGGAGTTTTTTGCATCCTGGGATTTTCCTCTTTTCTGCAACAGTTTCTTCCTTCTGTTGTATAGTTTGTTTATAGCAGGGGACCACCAGATTTGCTTCCTTTTTTTGGAGGAGAGCATCTTGGTTCTATTTGGCATGGCACGATTCATGCACGAGTGGATGTGCTCGTATAGTGCCTTAGTGTAGGATTCAGCAGTCAAACCTTCAGATCCCGTCTGCATGGGTGAAATGAAGTTTGTCACTTCTGACTTCAGTAGCATGAAGTTGGCATTGGCGAAGTTTTTTACGGAGGTTTCCTTACTGGGGGGTGGGATGTGGATGTCAAGGGTGATTTGCTTATGGTCAGACCTGACCAATGAGGGGGTGACCACTGGTGTGGAGCATCTATCTCCCATGTTGGTAATTACCAGGTCTAGGATATTGGAGCCCCTGGTGGGACAATGGATTAGTTGATCCAGGGCATTGGAATTTATTAATTCCAAGAACCGTTGGGAAAAGCTGTTGGTACCCGAGTTGCTTCCCAGTTAATGGCAGGGTAGTTGAAATCAGGTCTATATTAGAACATCAAAGTTTCAAAACTTCGAATGTTCTAATATCAAACGCTATTCAGTGAAAGCTGAAAACATCGAACATACAGAACAGCAAATTTTTTCCTAGGGAAAAAATTTGCTGTTCCAAAACACATACACACAACACAAGCAAACCAAACAAACAGCAATCCGCACACATACACCTAAAATATTACACCTAACCCTACACTAAACGATACACACACCATTAACTATCCACTTACCTTAACCCAAACCCTAACCCTAAGGTCCGTCACTATCATACACTCACCTCACTCGCGCCCTAACCCTAACTCAGCTACCCAGGCTTAACCCTCATGTCCACACAATCACACACATACCTAACCCACGCCCTAACCCTAACTCACCTAACCCGCCCTAACCCTCACATCCACACAATCGCACACATACCAAGCCCGCACCCTAACCATAACCTGCACTGAATCGCACACTTACCTGAACCCGACCTGTAACTTTCCACCACAGTGCTGAAAATATAGGAGCAACAGAAGCAGACAACCAAATTCTTTCTCTAGGAAAAAATTTGGTTTTCTGTTGCTTCGATATTTTCATCTTTCACTGAATAGGGTTCGATATAAGAACATTCGAAATTTTGAAACTTCAACTTTGATGTTCTAATATATATCCATTGAAATCACCCAGTATTAGGGTGTTTGGTTGTATCTTAATATTTTCCAGTATGTTTAGAAAGGTGTAATGAGAATCTTGGGGTATGGTGGGGGATCTGTAGCAAGCTACAATTTGGATTGCAGTCTTACCTAGTGAAATGAGTTTCATGAGTGAAAAAAGAATTTCTGTCATATATTTTCTTTCAAAGAAAACCTAAGTTGTGCCAGAGGATTAATGTTCAAACAGTCCCTGCATAAACTACTGCCCAGCCCTTAATTGGAACAAGCTCCCCCTTGACATTAGAAATATTACAACTACACAGAAATTCAAATCGGCACACAAACAATACCTACTCAACAACTTTACCTGTAATTGTACCACTTAACTCCTTCTCTGTCACTGCACTTCTCTGTTTTAAGACCCTACTTACTAGCATTTTATATTACTCTCTTAAACTGACTATACACTGCTCAAACTCAGTTTCAACTTTTGGCAACTGCCTACCATTCCACCATTTCCCAAATCTTACTCACTTTACTGTCTACTTGCCCACTGGTGAGTCCTCTGTCTCAGGAAACCAATTCATCTTATCTGAACCTGTAACCCACTTATACAGTGCTCCCACGTTGGAGTTACTAGACTTAGCTAATGTCATACTTTTGTTACTTAAGTGTAGTTATAGTACTTTACGCTTCAAGGAAATAAGAAATGTTTTGACATACTCTAATGACACACATGCACTTCTTTGGTAGTATAGTTATTTTTTTACATGTTATTTTTTATGTTATTTTCTCATGTTTTTGTGGAACTTTTCTTCCCGGACCTCCACTGAAAAAGGGAATTTGTTTATTCGGACACTCCCAGTTAACAAATGTCAAATAAATGAATAAATAAATTTGACAAATTGTATCCTGCAAAAAGGCTTAAAATATAGTGAATTTTCTGAGATGAGGACTGAAAATGTTGCTTTGTATAAGAAAAAACTAAATAATATTAATAATATAAAAAACAGTACAAACAAAACTGTACAAGAATGAGATTTTATTTTGGCAAAAAAAAATGAAGTCTAGTCCTTTGTATTGGTTGTGGGTATGGCTTATCCTGCAAAATCTTATGTTTACATAAAAAAAGTCCCACTTTGGACAATGGAAAAGGTGGTAACCCTATCTCAAAACTGACAAAATAGCATCTCAAAATAAACAAACAGGACAACTGTTTGTGAGAATGCACAAATTCTGTCTGGGAATACTGCTTGCCACACTACCCACCACCTAAAAAAAAAGATAGTCTGCCTCTGCATCCCTGCTGTGCTAGACTGGGTTGAAAGCAGAGGTTCAAATGGCCACAGTCATATATTTCAAATGACTTCTGTCATACATATACATAGCATGCCTCTTCACTCTTCAGCCCTACTCCATAAAGGCAGCCATCTGTATACGTGGCTGATGTGAGATTTTGAGGAAAGGGAAAATACTGATTACTGCAATGTATTCCACTTTGTTGCTCCTAAACAGAACACTGCCCCTATCCAAGCTATAATAACTTTCTTTCTACACCTCAGAGGTCTGTGAGCAGAGCCAGATCATGATCAAATGGAACCCTGGGTAGGGTAATGGAACAGGGCCTCCTCCCCACTTTCAACTATTCCAGTGTCCCATTACTTGGCTGTCCTCCCACCTCCAGTTACCATAAACACTGTTCAAACCTGTCAGTGTGCATACTATTTTATTCTTTACTTTTATAATGCTTACAGAGGTTGATTTAAAAAATGTATTTCAGATTTTATAGCATAAACCCTGTGGCTTTTTGTTAAAGAAAATAAAACAAAATAGTCTCACACTGAAAACAAATTTAGAATGAATAATAGCAACCTTCTCTTCCTTTGAAACTCGCATTCATTAAATATGCATCTGACCACTGGTGGATTATGTGTACATTTATATCTACAGTGTAGTGGAAATGTGTTTCAAATCCAGTCATTTCTTTAATTTTCTAATCCATTTGAATGGTCAGAGTAAGATGATAAGACTAATTATTAAATATTGTATTGTGCGCTCATTACTTACAGTTTTGTGACCTCAGACTGCATTGTAGTCAGATTTATGTGTGTATCTCTGCTTCAGTTAGAAGAAAGCCAAAAGGCTTCTAGTTGTGACAGTACAAGTTCTAAGATCAAGGACTATTACATTAAAAAAATTAACGTGTAGTCATACTTGATGTTTTAATACAGCTATGCTAGTATCATAGAATGTATATTTTATATAAGGCTTTTGTTTAAGATCACCTATAAGTAATGTTTATTTGTGGTTTGCACAGTAGAGCTGAAATGTGAGTTTCCTGATTTCTTTAATGGTTTACCTTCATAACAGTGAAACACATTGGTGCGATTGCTCATATGAGGGAATTGTAACCACAAAACTTAAAACAGTGACAGTTGTAAATGTTCGAAAATCAGCAAGTCGAAGAGCCGATTCGCTAATTTTTGAACATTAATGTCGAAAAAAAAATTAGATAAAGTGTAATGCAGGGTGGGGGTCAAGCCCCCCTGCACCCCCCATGTGGGGGGCTGCACCCTCCCACCCCCCCTACTTTATTATTCTAACTCCGAGATTGCACTACAGTGGGGAAAGAAACCATTTCCCGATTCCCACTATAGTGCAATCTGCCCCAGAATGTCGAATGTGCAATGAGCGAATCTCACTGTGCATTCACTCATTGCACATTTGAACCTTTTTCCTTTCGGCGTTTGCAAACTTTGTAAACTGCCTTTCGGAAAATTGCTGTTTGCCCTTGTGCAATACGCACATGTAAAGGTAAACCTTCTTTAATAACTCCGTGCTTACATATGTGTAGTCTGTAACTTGTCTTAGATGCAGATTCAGTGTTCCTGCAAGGCCAAATATGCCATCATATATTGTTTAACTAAACATGCACGTCTAGCCTGTATTATACATTGTTATTTTATATAAAGTTTATCTAAGACAATGTTCAAAACGCTAAGAACGTTTGATGTAAAAAAATACAATGTTTGTGATTTCTTAGAAAAATTAAGGATATCTAATTAAAATTAAGTGGCATCTTTGTAATAATCATAAAATCTTAAGATAACATAAGCCCAGTCTGTTACAGTTGTCCATAAAAGGTCACAGGTTCAGACTGCTAGTTAAGTGTTCTTTCATACTGATAGTATGACAGTTCTGAAATGATGCTTCCCTATTTGCAAGTAAAAAATAGAATTGTTGTTGGGTAGTACAAAAATAAAATGTCATCTGCTTTTCTTATAATGTCCAGAGTGTTATTTCTTAATACTGACATTTCTACAACAGACATCCATCAAACCTAGCAATTATAGCTAAATTGTTGACTACGTTCTTCTCAGATGTCTGTATCAAAAATTAATGACAATAATAATGACCAAAGTCACATATTTAAAATCTGTTTCACACACACAGTAGCCAAGGTATTCCAGCTAAATTCTCTTTCCCTGTTGCACCCACGTGCACGCATGTGTGTGCACACACACACAAACGCACACACACACACGCACACACACACACACACACACACACACACACACACACACACACACACACACACACACACACACACACACACACACAGTAGTCCTGAAATACCAGATTCTTAAATGTATAAAAATGACCTGATGATAAAAGTATAAGGTATTTTCATCCACATAGAGTACCCCACAATTATAATCACTTTGCTGACTGCGTACACCCATTATTGTTATGCAGAAGTAAATTACATGTACTTTATTGGTAGCTTTATATAAACTACATGAAATGGTATAAAGATCACTAGCATCATACCATAAAAATCAACCACGTGAAACACATTTTAAATATAAAAGTATTTATAAGAGTATATCAACCACCTGATAACATATGCTAAGTCAATATACAGAATCTGTGCAAAAGTAAAAGTCATCTGCATAATTTCACATTAAGGAGAGCTGATACTAATGCGGAGGTTGCCGCTGACAAAGAACTTTGCATTTAAGTGCTTCATCTACAAATGCAGTGCCTGCTGCCCTTGAAGACTAAACTGCCTGTGTTGCATTTAAAATAGTGTGCTGGTGATACTGCCATAGCATTTCCTGAACTAGATTAGCTCTGCAATAGGAAATGTCCTGGCAAACAACAACATCAGATTCATAGTTGCTAGGCATGCAGTCTGTGAGATCATTAAGGAGTGTATCCCAAATTTTCAATTGCTCCAAAACTTTGTCTGGTTAAATTACATGCTTGATGTCACCTGGGAGGTAAATGAAGATGGAATGATTCAAATCTTGCACTTTTGCCACAGGAAGCAACTTAGTTGGAGCATTAGTCATCTGTGCTAATTACCAGGCAGCTTTTACTCAATATAGTAATCCTTTACAAACTGATCTTGTAGAGAAACCTGTACCACAATGACTACATAAGAGATGCTGAAAATCAGACAGTTCTTCATGCATTCATAGGTTCATAGGTGTTTACTAGGCTAATGACCACAAGGGCCTTTTTAAGCCTACCCATGCATCCCAAATCTCTGACAAGTTCTGATACCCTTGATAAGTGTAAGCAGGGGCTTGAGAGGTGAAACATTTACAAGCAGGGCTTGGGAGATGAACCATTTACAGACTGCCTGTGTCCATTAGAGACATAGGTGCGAAACCAGGGATGCATTTCCTGTTCTCCATCCACTTGTCCAGGTTGCACTTGAATTGGGTTAGGGAGGAACTATAATTCACATGGATGGGGAGCCTGTTCCAGAGATGCAGTAATCTCTGAGATACATACCTGTCTCTCCAGCAGGTCTTATGTATATCACAGGCAAGGTTTAATTCTTTAGAATGGGTAACTCTGGTGCTGTTTGTTTTGTAGATATGCAGGAGGTCCATCAGAGTGGGGTCTGACAATGCCCTGTATGTCAGGCATATATCACCCCTCAAAAGCCTGTAGGAGACAGAATACAAGGATAGAGCCTTGAGGCAGTCTGCATAGGACATTTTACTTAAGCACAGTATGACTTCCTGAGGGATACTATTATGCATTTCTTGGCATTTTGTTTTAGTCCATGGCTCTGACAATAGTTTGTCTGTGTCAGCCCCGCCTGGAGAACATTTGTGCAGTGTGGGATTCATTGACAACTCCTAATTTGCACTCATCTGCAAATTTGGTCAGCCAGAGCCCACTGACATTGGTCTTGACTTCAGAGAAGTAAATGCCAAAACAGAGCAGTCCAAGGACTGATCCCTGAGGGAATCTACTTGTGACTGGCCTCTTTGTAGAGGTGGACCCTCCAATTCTAACTTCCTGAATCCTGTCTATAAGCCAGTTGGCTAGCCACCAGGTCACCTACAAGTTTGTACCTAACCTCTTGAGTTTGTCAACAATGCCCAAATGGGATATCATGTCAAATGCCTTGGCCAGGTCAATGTAGGCAGTGTGAACCATTTTGCCCTCATCCATTACTTTGGTGACCTTCTTAAAGAAGCCCACTAGGTTGAGTAGGCATAATCTGCCCTTGATGAAACCAAACTGGGCTGGGTCCAGTGTCTGGAGGTTCCCTATGTCTTTATTGATCATTTCCATAATAATTATTTCCATGGCTTTGCATATGAGACTAGTGAGACTTAGGGGTCTGTAGATTCCAGGGTCTGTAGATGGCTCACCTTTGTGTAGAGGGATAACTGTTGCTGTTCTCCATTCATGAGGCACAAAGCCTGTTTGGAGGCTATAATTAAATAGCAATTCCAGAGGCCCTCAAAGGTCATGTTTCATGCTATTTAGAAGGCATCCTGAGATATTTTCTGGGCCCATTGATGCAGTGTTCTTGTCCTTAAAGAGAGCAGTAAGGACTTGCTCACTAATGATAAGCAGTGGGAGTTATATCTGATGGTATTTCCCAAGGGAAGGTTGAGGGGGGGGGGTAAAGTTGGTGCTGAATTTATCGGCCAGTAGGTTTGCTATATCTTTTGGCTCGGTATAGGTGGCTTCATTTACAGTGAGCTCTGCACACAACTGTGTATTGCCTTTGAGGTTGTGGACATAGCTAAAGAATGCCTTGTGGTTGTCCCTGGCCTGGAAGGCCAAATTCACTTCAAATTTGCCTTTGGTAGACTTTATTTGTCCTCTAAGATGTCTGTTTAGTTTTATGAGAATGCGTTTATCCTGCTGGATGCTGCACCTCCTAATTTGTGCCATGATTTTCTTCCTTCTGTTATACAGCCTATTGATTTTGTGATTCCACCAGGATGGCTTGTTTTCTGAGTTAGTTCTGTACTTCTTCCTGGTGGGTACAGCTGCCTCTATGCAGTTATTAACATGCTTGTACAGGGTTTCTGTGAACAGTTCAGCATAGGCAGCAGTGTTCTCGGGGTTTATGGAGGCTTGAAGTTTTGCCAGGTGATCACTTAATAACAGGAGGTTAGCCTTAGAGTAGCTCCCGAATATTCCAGGTTTAGCTGGGGGTCCAGGTTTTATTTTTACTTCAAAGGAGACTATTTTATGGTCTGACTTTACCAGGGAAGGCATTAAAGTAGGGGATGTGCAAGACTCTCCCATGTTAGTGAGGACCAGATCCAGTATGGCTCTACCCCTGCTTGGTGCACTGACTATCTAGTTCAGAGAGTTTTTGTTTACAAAATCCAGGAATCTTTGTGCCTGTACATTTGATGTTGTATAGGATTCCTAGTTAATAGTGGGGTAATTAAATTTGCCCAAGAATATGGTATTGAGTTGGATGCTTAGTGTTTCTAATAAGTTTAAATACATGGTATGGATTTCCTGGGTCAAAGAGGGGGACCTATAGCCAGCAAGAAGTGATATTGGATTGTGCTTATGGTAATTTGAACATGGAGCAGCTCACGTGCATTGTCCTGTTTGACCACCCTTGAGGTATATTTATTTCTGATGTAAATAAAGACACCTCCACCTTTAGTCCCTGTCTGTGTAGTAGCTGGTCTAAATGTGTGGAAGGCATTATAACCTTGCACTGTTGGTTTGGTCTCCGTGGCTTTAAACCATGTCTCAGTGACCTCACAGACATCAGCATTCTCTAGGGTGAAGAGAGCTTCTAGGGAATGAAGTTTTTTGTTTAGACTCCTAGCATTGAGCAGTAATACCTTTAGATTTTTTTGGTTTTGACTTGCTATGTCAGAAGTACTTTCAGCTTGGCATTGCCTAAAAAAGGCACTATAGGGGGAAGACAATCTTCTTCTTCTTCTTCTTTCGGCTTTTTCCCGGTTAGGGGTCGCCACAGCGGATAACCTTGTCCGCACATTGAATGGCAGTGGAGTTTTACAGTGTCGAGTTGCCAGCCCGGCGCCCAACCTTCCACAGAAGGCACACTCACACGCACACCTAGGGCCAATTTAGAGTGTCCAATCCACCTGCAGCATGTCTTTGGGATGTGGGAGGAACGGAGCACCGGAGGAAACCCACGCGACCACAGGGAGGACATGCAGACTCCGCACAGAAGGCACCCCAGCCGAGGATCGAACCGGAGAACCTCTTGCTGTGAGGCGGCAATGCTAACCACTGCACCACCGTGGCCGCCCTATAGGGGGAAGACAATGTTTTAGCTAATATTTGAAAGCCTAGAGGGGAGAGTTGCAGACCATCCCTGACAAAGCAGCATGGTCTGTTGACCATCTCCTTCCAAGCTGACAAATATTGCACACCTTAGAATGACACCAGAAAGTAAGCAAATTATTAAAGTCAATGATATTTTGTTCGTATTGTGGCATCATCCTTGGAGAAGGTAAAATGCTGCTCAATGCTAGGCTCTTACCAGCCTAAGACACATATTCTGAGAGCTCCATGATGTCTGTCGTCATATAGTCCAGGGAGGTATGTCTCAGGTCATTTACTCCCACATGGCCTATGGCTGAGTCATACTGGTACTTGTGGTCCAATGACCTGGGTGTGTGTGTAATGTCGTGGATCATAACCCCTGATAAGCAACTGAGTGTGACTTTCTCTTTACTCAGCCTGGTGAGAAGGACATCAGTGTGTCTCAAGATGGAGTCTCCAATGAGCAGAATGTTGGATTGTGTGGCAGTTTGCCTTATGAGCTTTGAGGTACAGGCTCCATGAGATGTTGCTCTATGTGTTGATGTGGGTGTTGTTTTGAAAGAGTTCATTTGGGGCTGCTGAGGGTATATGTTATGTGTACTTCATGTAGGAGGTCTTTGTGATTTAGGAAGGTTACATTTAAGTGCCTCAGCATATGTGGGTCTATATGTCTGCTTTGAATTGTGTGTGATGCGTGCAGCATGTGTACTACTGACAACCTTATTGACATTAGGAGTACTTTTATGTGAGAGCTTTGCCTCCAGTGACATTGTGTAAATGCATCTCTCACACACCGCATCAGTTTGTTTGAGAATTAACTCGTTGTCAGTAAATATAAGCCAGTTTCTACATTGCCTCAGGATGCCCATATCCAGCAATCTGGTAATGGAGATAGTGTAAAAGTTCATATCCATGGCAACAGACTCTTTTTATTGATTAGATAGCTGGATTGAGAATATAAAGCAATGTCAGGAGTATTCGGTTTGCAGCTCTGGGGACAGTGCTTGTCACTGCAAACTAGTTGTCCTGTGTGTAACTAGGTACTGGAGAAATTTCAATTGTGCTTTAACAGGAAAAATGTCATTCAAGGTGTTTGAGTCTGTACAGGGCATAGCCAAGCACTTGAGGGGAAACTAATACGTAGACCCTGAAAATTTAAGGCTGAAGTATTTAGGCAGATATTCTGAAATTAGAAACAAATCAAGCAGTACTTACTGAAAACAAAGAATTAGCTTGTCAAGAATAATGAAAATAAGGGAGTCCCATGAATGGCTATTGCTTGGCTACTACTAATGCTTCTCACCAAAGCTTCACTCTGCTGCGATACAATGCTCCTTTGCTTCTTCTCTCATCAGAAGCAAAACATTAGCACCAATCCCAAGATGAGAAGCAGGCCACAGCCTGTTTGGTGATCCACAGTATTATCCCAGATGATGCAAAGGTCTGTAGGCTAGCTGTAGCCTTTTCCTAATAGATGCCAATAGCAACCAGACCAATCAGGAACGTTAAGCACAGACACCTGCTGTCGAATCAGAAACAGTCAGGAATCAATGCACTCTGCTCCTTCTCCCACCAGGAGCAGAATATAAGCATAAATACTAAGCTGTCACCTATGAAGCAGTTATTAGGCTTTTTGCTGATCAGCAGTCTCCAGGAAATAATGTCCCTGTGCTCCTTCTCTCATCAGGAGAAAACAGAATCACTAATCCCAAGATGACTACTGAGAGGCAGAATGTGGGCTCTCCAGTAACTGGTGGTCTTGCAATAGATGTTTAAAGGTAAGATGAAAAATGTGTTAATAGTATAAACACTACAGTGTGCACTAAGCAGTTAGATATGAAAAAAGGGGGTAACTAAAGTTTCAGCTGTCTAAGTGGAGAGCTACTAATTTTAAAAGAGCAAGATAGGTTGAAAGGAGGAGGGCACGTTTGTTTTCTGGCTCTGTGGAATACAATGGGATGGCCAATAAATTTAAATAGTTGAAGGGGAGTGTTTTCACAAAATTATAATTTTATGCTTATTGACAACAGCCAGTGAAATGGGAGAGGGAAGGAGATATGTGGTGTATCATCCTGAAAATATTCCAATACTAACTAACCTAATCATCCCCTACAATAACCTGAAGACCCTGCGCTCATCAAATAAATTAATGGTAAAGACAAGTAAAACCAACAATCTGGATGGAGACTCTCTATTCTCTAACACAGTGAGTAAAACCTGGAACTCTCTCCCTACTGATCTAACCTCCTTATCTTCAACTACCCTATTTAAATCCAAACTCAAACCATACCTTAAATCGCACCGGCTATGCCCCTGTGCAAACCCAGACTAACTACCTCCACTGTCTCCAGACACTAATCTCCTCACTCACACAATAACTCTCATTAGTAAATACAAAATTGTAAGGAACCACCATGATGCTGTAGGTAAAAAGATTTAATGGAACTAGCGCTTTCACGTACCACAATGGCACGCTTCCTCAGGTTTCAACAATGAATTAAATATACATCTATTTATATTAAAAACCATTATTGACTAAACAATTAATCAATTAAATTCAATATCCATTAAAAATCATTCAATTAATTGACTAATCAAATCACTCAAAACAATCCTATTTCATTCGCTCTATCTGCTCCAATATAATACATAAATGAATAAACATATTAAATGTGTAACTCAACATTATATTACTTAAAATCAGTATTATTACGATGAAAGTATTATTACAAAAATGAAGCTGAATAAAACCCTATAAAAATACATATTGTAGACTGAGGCATAATCACGAAAATCAGAAGTAGGAACAAGGCTGTGTATTTACCTTCCTCATAACATCTTAACAATGGCAAACTAACAAACTCACCTAATATGAGCTACCCATGTGATATATGATAAGACTAAGCGTCAAGGTCTAAACTGTGAAAAGGAATGAATGTGTGTGAAATCTAAAATTCCCAAATACAATGAAACAATACATCAAATGTGGACAACAAATATGAGAAAGAATAAAAAGATAAAAATCCACAGATACTAGTGCATCACATAACACACTTAATTAGTTACCTGCGCCTTAGTAACGCTGGTCTTATACTTAGGGCTTGATTTAATCCTGGCTCAATATGTGCCTTCAGTCTCAAAATCCAGTTCAATTCAGTCAACTCAAGGAATCCCATATTATTACCTTCTCTTATATTGGTATGTACTATTTGTAGTACCCTAAACTTAAAATAATGCTTGGGGAACATGTGACTATGCTTGGCCAGGGCATTAGTCAATACCCCTTTCTTGGTATCGTAATTGTGGTTGTATATACGGTCCTTGAGCCTCCTGGACATTAAACCCACATAATATGCTTCACAAACCTCGCAGGTAGCCAAATAAACTAAATTTTTTGATTCACATGTAGCATAAAAAGCTGGTGTAAAAGTGTAACCCAGATCTGGTACCGTAAAGGATTGAACCTTCGATATAAACTTGCACATATTACACCTAGCACATGGGTAAGTTCCATTTCTAAATAATTGTCTAATATCCAACCTAAGGCCATCCATTTTCTCATTACATAACAACCTCTTCAGATTTTTACTATTTCTGTATCTGAAGATTGGTTTATTCCCAACAATCTGTGCAATAAGTGGATCCAATAACAGAATCTTCCAGTTATTAGCTATAATATCATTAACATGATGAATATCATTTGTATATCTGGTTGTGAATGCCAACCTTGTGTCATGTCGATGCATTCTAAAGCCTTGTACATGGATATCCTGTCCCATGTTCTCATTAGAATGGGTTCCAACTACGGAAGACTTTATCTTGTTTACCAGGGTGCATGGGTAACCCCTATCTATAAAAAAGTTTCCTGTTAATACTAGCTGTGAATTCCTATCTTCTACCTTGCTACATAAACGTGTCGTTCTCATAAACTGTCCCTTGACCATATTTCGAAATATGTGCCGTGGATGCATGCTGGTGTAGTGGAGAATGGCATTTCTCCAGCATGACTTCCTGAAAATCGTGGTAGAGATGCAGTCATTTAATTCTTTTGTGATTGTTAAATCCAAAAAATCACTCTTACTAGAAGATTGTACTAATGTAAACTTCAGGAAAGTGGTAGTAGACTCCATGTAGGAGACAAATTCCAGTAGTGAACTGGCATTCCCATTCCAGAATATTAGGATGTCATCCACGAAACGCCTGTATAGAATGACGTTTCTAAACCTTTCATTATTAAACAGAAATCTATTCTCCCACTGATGCATTACCAAATTAGCATAAGAGTTAGCACAGGGAGTGCCCATGGCTACTCCCCATGTTTGTGCATACATCTTGTCACGAAACAAAAACACATTATTATTCAGAACTATGTCAAGAAGACTACATATTAGAGTCTGACAGGCCTTATCTAATGTATTGTCTATACATAGAAATTCCCCTATGGCCTCTACCCCATAATCATTGGGGATACTCGTGAACAAATTCCTAATATCCATCGATACTAGAATGGTCTGAGAGGATATATTAGATGTAATAGATACATCTTGCAGCTCATTCAACAGCCCATAAGTATCCTTCAAGATAGTGGGTATCTTTTTAACTAGTGGACCTAACATGGATTGAATATATATGGAAATTCTTTCTGTAACCCATTGTTCTCCTGATACTATTGGGCGTAATGGAGGTGGAGATATTCCTTTGTGCATCTTAGGGAGATCTTTTATCACAGGTATAAGAGGCAAGTCAACTAACAGATATTCATATAGGTCTTTGTCAATCTGCCTACACATGAGAAGGTCATACAGAGAATCTTGTACCTACTGTATGTGTTATGTCTTTCTTCTCTATACATTTATAGGCAGAATTATCCTTTAGCATTATAGACATTAATTCAATGTACAACGAAGTTTCCATCATTACAACTCCCCCGCCCTTATCTGCTGGTTTAAAAGTTAACTCTTTGTCATTTACTTGAAGCCATTAAGGCAGGTTCTCATATTGGCACTTAAATTATAAAAAATACCCCTATGTTTGTTCTCAGCAAAATACGCATATAAATCTTTCTCACAAGATCGTACAAAGCTATCAACAATATTAGGTAATGGTGGAACAAACACACTCTTGTTTCTATGAATATGACTGTTAGCATTCAGACAAGGCATTTCAGTATCATTAAAAAGTACCTTCAAAGATAATGTTCTTGCGAAAAGCCGCAAGTCTACCAATAGTTCCGAGAGATTGCTCCCCTGCGAGGGGATAAATGATAAACCCTTGTTCAATAGGTCTTCTTCATCTGCAGTTAACTGTCGTGATGATAAATTAAAAAACAAACGCTTCAACTCTTGTTTTTCCGCCTCGGCTCCATGGTCTCGCCTGAATGTTTCCTTTTTCCTCTTCCCCGACTCTCCGAACGCGTCGTTGCCCTGGTTCTGTATTGGACCGGTAACTGTAAAAAAGGACCAGGTGCTGAATTCCCTCCGAGTTTCGATCTTGCTCCCAGGGGAAAAGTAGTTTTGAGAGCTAGCTGGTTACATGGTGGAGTTTCGCCAGTTGGTAATGGACTGTCGCTGCTGGTGATGTCAGATGACGTCATCACCATATTCATGGTACTCGTAGATTCAGCATTCTCAACAATTTCAGCATGCTGGTTGTTCATGCTGGTAGGTTCATGGCGTTGAGCTTCAGAACCATTATTATACCTGGGCCATACAAAAAATTGCCCAGTTGTAAAATCCTGATAGTCTCTCCTGAGTTTCTTATATTTCAGTTGTTCTAACCTTTCGCTATACGTAGCAACCTGTCTGAACATATTATTCAGTTTAGAGTCATATATTTCACCCTTATAAGAACGCAATATATCTTGATGTAAAGTCTCCACCTTGGTAATTAGTTCAGACTCAATGGGAGAAAAGTACTCAATCAGTAATTTAATGTATTGCATACTGAAATCTATATTAAGTTGCTGCCACCTTCTCAGTAATTCGGGGTGACTATCACCATAGCTAGGCATGCATAATATTCGCATGCCCCGAGGTATCACCTTAAAATGAAGGCATGCCTCTAAATGTCTCCTCTGCCATATAAATCTATGTAGCTTATAGAGGTCATTTTCTAATTGTCTCAAAACATTATAGAAGTCCTGAAGATTTTCCACAGTACCTGTTCTAGCGTTAACAGTTGGCATATGGAACTCCATATTTAAGAGCGGATTCTCCCGTTGATGGAAAATGTTGTTCCAATCAATAGAACTGTTCTTATTCCTAGGATTATAGTCCAGTTCAATGGTAGAGGACTCCATCGTGTGATGGTGAATGTTGTAGAAAAACAAAAGAAGTAGCAGCAACAAACAAACTATCACCATCCAAAGGTTCCCGACAAAACGAACAAGAAAAGCAGTAAATAAAAAATTGTAAGGAACCACTACGATGCTGTAGGTAAAAAGATTTAATGGAACTAGCGCTTTCACGTACCACAATGGCACGCTTCCTCAGGTATCAACAATGAATTAAATATACATCTATTTATATTAAAAACCATTATTGATTAAACAATTAATTAATTAAATTCAATATCCATTAAAAATCATTCAATTAATTAACTAATCAAATCACTCAAAACAATCCTATTTCATTCACTCTATCTGCTCAAATATAATACATAAATGAATAAACATATTAAATGTGTAACTCAACATTATATTACTTAAAATCAGTATTATTACGATGAAAGTATTATTACAAAAATGAAGCTGAGTAAAACCCTATAAAAATACATATTGTAGACTGAGGCATAATCACGAAAATCAGAAGTAGGAACAAGGCTGTGTATTTACCTTCCTCATAACATCTTAACAATGGCAAACTAACAAACTCACCTAATATCAGCTACCCATGTGATATATGATAAGACTAAACGTCAAGGTCTAGACTGTGAAAAGGAATGAATATGTGTGAAATCTAAAATTCCCAAATACAATGAAACAATACATCAAATGTGGACAACAAATATGAGAAAGAATAAAAAGATAAAAATCCACAGATAATAGTGCATCACATAACACACTTAATTAGTTACCTGCGCCTTAGTAACGCTGGTCTTATACTTAGGGCTTGATTTAATCCTGGCTCAATATGTGCCTTCAGTCTCAAAATCCAGTTCAATTCAGTCAACTCAAGGAATCCCATATTATTACCTTCTCTTATATTGGTATGTACTATTTGTAGTACCCTAAACTTAAAATAATGCTTGGGGAACATGTGACTATGCTTGGCCAGGGCATTAGTCAATACCCCTTTCTTGGTATCGTAATTGTGGTTGTATATACGGTCCTTGAGCCTCCTGGACATTAAACTCACATAATATGCTTCACAAACCTCGCAGGTAGCCAAATAGACTAAATTTTTTGATTCACATGTAGCATAAAAAGCTGGTGTAAAAGTGTAACCCAGATCTGGTTCCATAAAGGATTGAACCTTCGATATAAACTTGCACATATTACACCTAGCACATGGGTAAGTTCCATTTCTAAATAATTGTCTAATATCCAACCTAAGGCCATCCATTTTCTCATTACATAACAACCTCTTCAGATTTTTACTATTTCTGTATCTGAAGATTGGTTTATTCCCAACAATCTGTGCAATAAGTGGATCCAATAACAGAATCTTCCAGTTATTAGCTATAATATCATTAACATGATGAATATCATTTCTATATCTGGTTGTGAATGCCAACCTTGTGTCATGTCGATGCATTCTAAAGCCTTGTACATGGATATCCTGTCCCATGTTCACATTAGAATGGGTTCCAACTACGGAAGACTTTATCTTATTTACCAGGGTGCATGGGTAACCCCTATCTATAAAAAAGTTTCCTGTTAATACTAGCTGTGAATTCCTATCTTCTACCTTGCTACATAAACGTGTCATTCTCATAAACTGTCCCTTGACCACATTTCGAAATATGTGCCATGGATGCATGCTGGTGTAGTGGAGAATGGCATTTCTCCAGCATGACTTTCTGAAAATCGTGGTAGAGATGCAGTCATTTAATTCTTTTGTGATTGTTAAATCCAAAAAATCAATCTTACTAGAAGATTGTACTAATGTAAACTTCAGGAAAGTGGTAGTAGACTCCATGTAGGAGACAAATTCCAGTAGTGAACTGGCATTCCCATTCCAGAATATTAGGATGTCATCCACGAAACGCCTGTATAGAATGACGTTTCTAAACCTTTCATTATTAAACAGAAATCTATTCTCCCACTGATGCATTACCAAATTAGCATACGAGTTAGCACAGGGAGTGCCCATGGCTACTCCCCATGTTTGTGCATACATCTTGTCACGAAACAAAAACACATTATTATTCAGAACTATGTCAAGAAGACGACATATTAGAGTCTGACAGGCCTTATCTAATGTATTGTCTATACATAGAAATTCCCTTATGGCCTCTACCCCATAATCATTGGGGATACTCGTGAACAAATTCCTAATATCCATCGATACTAGAATGGTCTGAGAGGATATATTAGATGTAATAGATACATCTTGCAGATCATTCAACAGCCCATAAGTATCCTTCAAGATAGTGGGTACCTTTTTAACTAGTGGACCTAACATGGATTGAATATATATGGAAATTCTTTCTGTAACCCATTGTTCTCCCGATACTATTGGGCGTAATGGAGGTGGAGATATTCCTTTGTGCATCTTAGGGAGACCTTTTATCACAGGTATAAGAGGCAAGTCAACTAACAGATATTCATATATGTCTTTGTCAATCTGCCTACACATGAGAAGGTCATACAGAGAATCTTGTACCTACTGTATGTGTTATGTCTTTCTTTTCTATACATTTATAGGCAGAATCATCCTTTAGCATTATAGACATTAATTCAATGTACAACGAAGTTTCCATCATTACAACTCCCCCGCCCTTATCTGCTGGTTTAAAAGTTAACTCTTTGTCATTTCGCAAGCCATTAAGGCAGGTTCTCATATTGGCACTTAAATTATAAAAAATACCCCTATGTTTGTTCTCAGCAAAATACGCATATAAATCTTTCTCACAAGATCGTACAAAGCTATCAACAATATTAGGTAATGGTGGAACAAACACACTCTTGTTTCTATGAATATGACTGTTAGCATTCAGACAAGGCATTTCAGTATCATTAAAAAGTACCTTCAAAGATAATGTTCTTGCGAAAAGCCGCAAGTCTACCAATAGTTCCGAGAGATTGCTCCCCTGCGAGGGGATAAATGATAAACCCTTGTTCAATAGGTCTTCTTCATCTGCAGTTAACTCTCGTGATGATAAATTAAAAAACAAACACTTCAACTCTTGTTTTTCCGCCTCGGCTCCATGGTCTCACCTGAATGTTTCCTTTTTCCTCTTCCCCGACTCTCCGAACGCGTCGTTGCCCTGGTTCTGTATTGGACCGGTAACTGTAAAAAAGGACCTGGTGCTGAATTCCCTCCGAGTTTTGATCTTGCTCCCAGGGGAAAAGTAGTTTTGAGAGCTAGCTGGTTACATGGTGGAGTTTCGCCAGTTGGTAATGGACTGTCGCTGCTGGTGATGTCAGATGACGTCATCACCATATTCATGGTACTCGTAGACTCAGCATTCTCAACAATTTCAGCATGCTGGTTGTTCATGCTGGTAGGTTCATGGCGTTGAGCTTCAGAACCATTATTATACCTGGGCCATACAAAAAATTGCCCAGTTGTAAAATCCTGATAGTCTCTCCTGAGTTTCTTATATTTCAGTTGTTCTAACCTTTCGCTATACGTAGCAACCTGTCTGAACATATTATTCAGTTTAGAGTCATATATTTCACCCTTATAAGAACGCAATATATCTTGATGTAAAGTCTCCACCTTGGTAATTAGTTCAGACTCAATGGGAGAAAAGTACTCAATCAGTAATTTAATGTATTGCATACTGAAATCTATATTAAGTTGCTGCCACCTTCTCAGTAATTCGGGGTGACTATCACCATAGCTAGGCATGCATAATATTCGCATGCCCCGAGGTATCACCTTAAAATGAAGGCATGCCTCTAAATGTCTCCTCTGCCATATAAATCTATGTAGCTTATAGAGGTCATTTTCTAATTATCTCAAAACATTATAGAAGTCCTGCAGATTTTCACAGTACCTGTTCTAGCGTTAACAGTTGGCATATGGAACTCCATATTTAAGAGCGGGTTCTCCCGTTGATGGAAAATGTTGTTCCAATCAATAGAACTGTTCTTATTCCCAGGATTATAGTCCAGTTCAATGGTAGAGGACTCCATCGTGTGATGGTGAATGTTGTAGAAAAACAAAAGAAGTAGCAGCAACAAACAAACTATCACCATCCAAAGGTTCCCGACAAAACGAACAAGAAAAGCAGTAAATACAAAATTGTAAGGAACCACCACGATGCTGTAGGTAAAAAGATTTAATGGAACTAGCGCTTTCACGTACCACAACGGCACGCTTCCTCAGGTTTCAACAATGAATTAAATATACATCTATTTATATTAAAAACCATTATTGATTAAACAATTAATTAATTAAATTCAATATCCATTAAAAATCATTCAATTAATTAACTAATCAAATCACTCAAAACAATCCTATTTCATTCACTCTATCTGCTCAAATATAATACATAAATGAATAAACATATTAAATGTGTAACTCAACATTATATTACTTAAAATCAGTATTATTACGATGAAAGTATTATTACAAATATGAAGCTGAGTAAAACCCTATAAAAATACATATTGTAGACTGAGGCATAACCACGAAAATCAGAAGTAGGAACAAGGCTATGTGTTTACCTTCCTCATAACATCTTAACAATGGCAAACTGACAAACTCACCTAATATCAACTACCCATGTGATATGTAATAAGACTAAACGTCAAATTCTAGACTGTGAAAAGAAATGAATGTATGTGAAATCTAAAATTCCCAAATACATTAAAACAATACATCAAATGTGGACAACAAATATGAAAAAGAATAAAAAGGATAAAAATCCACAGATACTAGTGCATCACATAACACACTTAATTAGTTACATGCATCTTAGTAACGCTGGTCTTATACTTAGGGCTTGATTTAAACCTGGCTCAATATGTGCCTTCAGTCTCAAAATCCAGTTCAATTCAGTCAACTCAAGGAATCCCATATTATTACCTTCTCTTATATTGGTATGTACTATTTGTAGTACCCTAAACTTAAAATAATGCTTGGGGAACATGTGACTATGCTTGGCCAGGGCATTAGTCAATACCCCTTTCTTGGTATCGTAATTGTGGTTGTATATACGGTCCTTGAGCCTCCTGGACATTAAACTCACATAATATGCTTCACAAACCTCGCAGGTAGCCAAATAGACTAAATTTTTTGATTCACATGTAGCATAAAAAGCTGGTGTAAAAGTGTAACCCAGACCTGGTACCGTAAAGGATTGAACCTTCGATATAAGCTTGCACATATTACACCTAGCACATGGGTAAGTTCCATTTCTAAATAATTGTCTAATATCCAACCTAAGGCCATCCATTTTCTCATTACATAACAACCTCTTCAGATTTTTACTATTTCTGTATCTGAAGATTGGTTTATTCCCAACAATCTGTGCAATAAGTGGATCCAATAACAGAATCTTCCAGTTATTAGCTATAATATCATTAACATGATGAATATCATTTCTATATCTGGTTGTGAATGCCAACCTTGTGTCATGTCGATGCATTCTAAAGCCTTGTACATGGATATCCTGTCCCATGTTCACATTAGAATGGGTTCCAACTACAGAAGACTTTATCTTGTTTACCAGGGTGCATGGGTAACCCCTATCTATAAAAAAGTTTCCTGTTAATACTAGCTGTGAATTCCTATCTTCTACCTTGCTACATAAACGTGTCATTCTCATAAACTGTCCCCTGACCACATTTCGAAATATGTGCCGTGGATGCATGCTGGTGTAGTGGAGAATGGCATTTCTCCAGCATGACTTCCTGAAAATCGTGGTAGAGATGCAGTCATTTAATTCTTTTGTGATTGTTAAATCCAAAAAATCAATCTTACTAGAAGATTGTACTAATGTAAACTTCAGAAAAGTGGTAGTAGACTCCATGTAGGAGACAAATTCCAGCAGTGAACTGGCATTCCCATTCCAGAATATTAGGATGTCATCCACGAAACGCCTGTATAGAATGATGTTTCTAAACCTTTCATTATTAAACAGAAATCTATTCTCCCACTGATGCATTACCAAATTAGCATACGAGTTAGCACAGGGAGTGCCCATGGCTACCCCCCATGTTTGTGCATACATCTTGTCACGAAACAAAAACACATTATTATTCAGAACTATGTCAAGAAGACTACATATTAGAGTCTGACAGGCCTTATCTAATGTATTGTCTATACATAGAAATTCCCTTATGGCCTCTACCCCATAATCATTGGGGATACTCGTGAACAAATTCCTAATATCCATCGATACTAGAATGGTCTGAGAGGATATATTAGATGTAATAGATACATCTTGCAGATCATTCAACAGCCCATAAGTATCCTTTAAGATAGTGGGTTTCTTTTTAACTAGTGGACCTAACATGGATTGAATATATATGGAAATTCTTTCTGTAACCCATTGTTCTCCCGATACTATTGGGCATAATGGAGGTGGAGATATTCCTTTGTGCATCTTAGGGAGACCTTTTATCACAGGTATAAGAGGCAAGTCAACTAACAGATATTCATATAGGTCTTTGTCAATCTGCCTACACATGAGAAGGTCATACAGAGAATCTTGTACCTACTGTATTTGTTATGTCTTTCTTCTCTATACATTTATAGGCAGAATCATCCTTAAGCATTATATACATTAATTCAATGTACAACGAAGTTTCCATCATTACAACTCCCCCGCCCTTATCTGCTGGTTTAAAAGTTAACTCTTTGTCATTTCGCAAGCCATTAAGGCAGGTTCTCATATTGGCATTTAAATTATAAAAAATACCCCTATGTTTGTTCTCAGCAAAATACGCATATAAATCTTTCTCACAAGATCGTACAAAGCTATCGACAGTATTAGGTAATGGTGGAACAAACACACTCTTGTTTCTATGAATATGACTGTTAGCATTCAGACAAGGCATTTCAGTATCATTAAAAAGTACCTTCAAAGATAATGTTCTTGCGAAAAGCCGCAAGTCTACCAATAGTTCCGAGAGATTGCTCCCCTGCGAGGGGATAAATGATAAACCCTTGTTCAATAGGTCTTCTTCATCTGCAGTTAACTCTCGTGATGATAAATTAAAAACAAACGCTTCAACTCTTGTTTTTCCGCCTCGGCTCCATGGTCTCGCCTGAATGTTTCCTTTTTCCTCTTCCCCGACTCTCCGAGCGCGTCGTTGCCCTGGTTCTGTATTGGACCGGTAACTGTAAAAAAGGACCTGGTGCTGAATTCCCTCCGAGTTTCGATCTTGCTCCCAGGGGAAAAGTAGTTTTGAGAGCTATCTGGTTACATGGTGGAGTTTCGCCAGTTGGTAATGGACTGTCGCTGCTGGTGATGTCAGATGACATCATCACCATATTCATGGTACTCATAGATTCAGCATTCTCAACAATTTCAGCATGCTGGTTGTTCATGCTGGTAGGTTCATGGTGTTGAGCTTCAGAACCATTATTATACCTGGGCCATACAAAAATTTGCCCAGTTGTAAAATCCTGATAGTCTCTCCTGAGTTTCTTATATTTCAGTTGTTCTAACCTTTCGCTATATGTAGCAACCTGTCTGAACATATTATTCAGTTTAGAGTCATATATTTCACCCTTATAAGAACGCAATATATCTTGATGTAAAGTCTCCACCTTGGTAATTAGTTCAGACTCAGTGGGAGAAAAGTACTCAATCAGTAATTTAATGTATTGCATACTGAAATCTATATTAAGTTGCTGCCACCTTCTCAGTAATTCTGGGTGACTATCACCATAGCTAGGCATGCATAATATTCGCATGCCTCGAGGTATCACCTTAAAATGAAGGCATGCCTCTAAATGTCACCTCTGCCATATAAATCTATATAGCTTATAGAGGTCATTTTCTAATCGTCTCAAAACATTATAGAAGTCCTGCAGATTTTCACAGTACCTGTTCTAGCGTTAACAGTTGGCATATGGAACTCCATATTTAAGAGCGGGTTCTCCCGTTGATGGAAAATGTTGTTCCAATCAATAGAACTGCTCTTATTCCCAGGATTATAGTCCAGTTCAATGGTAGAGGACTCCATCGTGTGATGGTGAATGTTGTAGAAAAACAAAAGAAGTAGCAGCAACAAACAAACTATCACCATCCAAAGGTTCCCGACAAAACGAACAAGAAAAGCAGTAAATACAAAATTGTAAGGAACCACCACGATGCTGTAGGTAAAAAGATTTAATGGAACTAGCGCTTTCACGTACCACAACGGCACGCTTCCTCAGGTTTCAACAATGAATTAAATATACATCTATTTATATTAAAAACCATTATTGATTAAACAATTAATTAATTAAATTCAATATCCATTAAAATCATTCAATTAATTAACTAATCAAATCACTCAAAACAATCCTATTTCATTCACTCTATCTGCTCAAATATAATACATAAATGAATAAACATATTAAATGTGTAACTCAACATTATATTACTTAAAATCAGTATTATTACGATGAAAGTATTATTACAAAAATGAAGCTGAGTAAAACCCTATAAAAATACATATTGTAGACTGAGGCATAATCACGAAAATCAGAAGTAGGAACAAGGCTGTGTATTTACCTTCCTCATAACATCTTAACAATGGCAAACTAACAAACTCACCTAATATCAGCTACCCATGTGATATATGATAAGACTAAACGTCAAGGTCTAGACTGTGAAAAGGAATGAATATGTGTGAAATCTAAAATTCCCAAATACAATGAAACAATACATCAAATGTGGACAACAAATATGAGAAAGAATAAAAAGATAAAAATCCACAGATACTAGTGCATCACATAACACACTTAATTAGTTACCTGCGCCTTAGTAACGCTGGTCTTATACTTAGGGCTTGATTTAATCCTGGCTCAATATGTGCCTTCAGTCTCAAAATCCAGTTCAATTCAGTCAACTCAAGGAATCCCATATTATTACCTTCTCTTATATTGGTATGTACTATTTGTAGTACCCTAAACTTAAAATAATGCTTGGGAACATGTGACTATGCTTGGCCAGGGCATTAGTCAATACCCCTTTCTTGGTATCGTAATTGTGGTTGTATATACGGTCCTTGAGCCTCCTGGACATTAAACTCACATAATATGCTTCACAAACCTCGCAGGTAGCCAAATAGACTAAATTTTTGATTCACATGTAGCATAAAAAGCTGGTGTAAAAGTGTAACCCAGACCTGGTACCGTAAAGGATTGAACCTTCGATATAAGCTTGCACATATTACACCTAGCACATGGGTAAGTTCCATTTCTAAATAATTGTCTAATATCCAACCTAAGGCCATCCATTTTCTCATTACATAACAACCTCTTCAGATTTTTACTATTTCTGTATCTGAAGATTGGTTTATTCCCAACAATCTGTGCAATAAGTGGATCCAATAACAGAATCTTCCAGTTATTAGCTATAATATCATTAACATGATGAATATCATTTCTATATCTGGTTGTGAATGCCAACCTTGTGTCATGTCGATGCATTCTAAAGCCTTGTACATGGATATCCTGTCCCATGTTCACATTAGAATGGGTTCCAACTACAGAAGACTTTATCTTGTTTACCAGGGTGCATGGGTAACCCCTATCTATAAAAAAGTTTCCTGTTAATACTAGCTGTGAATTCCTATCTTCTACCTTGCTACATAAACGTGTCATTCTCATAAACTGTCCCCTGACCACATTTCGAAATATGTGCCGTGGATGCATGCTGGTGTAGTGGAGAATGGCATTTCTCCAGCATGACTTCCTGAAAATCGTGGTAGAGATGCAGTCATTTAATTCTTTTGTGATTGTTAAATCCAAAAAATCAATCTTACTAGAAGATTGTACTAATGTAAACTTCAGAAAAGTGGTAGTAGACTCCATGTAGGAGACAAATTCCAGCAGTGAACTGGCATTCCCATTCCAGAATATTAGGATGTCATCCACGAAACGCCTGTATAGAATGATGTTTCTAAACCTTTCATTATTAAACAGAAATCTATTCTCCCACTGATGCATTACCAAATTAGCATACGAGTTAGCACAGGGAGTGCCCATGGCTACCCCATGTTTGTGCATACATCTTGTCACGAAACAAAACACATTATTATTCAGAACTATGTCAAGAAGACTACATATTAGAGTCTGACAGGCCTTATCTAATGTATTGTCTATACATAGAAATTCCCTTATGGCCTCTACCCCATAATCATTGGGGATACTGTGAACAAATTCCTAATATCCATCGATACTAGAATGGTCTGAGAGGATATATTAGATGTAATAGATACATCTTGCAGATCATTCAACAGCCCATAAGTATCCTTTAAGATAGTGGGTTTCTTTTTAACTAGTGGACCTAACATGGATTGAATATATATGGAAATTCTTTCTGTAACCCATTGTTCTCCCGATACTATTGGGCATAATGGAGGTGGAGATATTCCTTTGTGCATCTTAGGGAGACCTTTTATCACAGGTATAAGAGGCAAGTCAACTAACAGATATTCATATAGGTCTTTGTCAATCTGCCTACACATGAGAAGGTCATACAGAGAATCTTGTACCTACTGTATTTGTTATGTCTTTCTTCTCTATACATTTATAGGCAGAATCATCCTTAAGCATTATATACATTAATTCAATGTACAACGAAGTTTCCATCATTACAACTCCCCCGCCCTTATCTGCTGGTTTAAAAGTTAACTCTTTGTCATTTCGCAAGCCATTAAGGCAGGTTCTCATATTGGCATTTAAATTATAAAAAATACCCCTATGTTTGTTCTCAGCAAAATACGCATATAAATCTTTCTCACAAGATCGTACAAAGCTATCGACAGTATTAGGTAATGGTGGAACAAACACACTCTTGTTTCTATGAATATGACTGTTAGCATTCAGACAAGGCATTTCAGTATCATTAAAAAGTACCTTCAAAGATAATATTCTTGCGAAAAAGCGCAAGTCTACCAATAGTTCCGAGATTGCTCCCCTGCAAGGATAAATGATAAACCCTTGTTCAATAGGTCTTCTTCATCTGCAGTTAACTCTCGTGATGATAAATTAAAACAAACGCTTCAACTCTTGTTTTTCCGCCTCGGCTCCATGGTCTCGCCTGAATGTTTCCTTTTTCCTCTTCCCCGACTCTCCGGCGTCGTTGCCCTGGTTCTGTATTGGACCGGTAACTGTAAAAAAGGACCTGGTGCTGAATTCCCTCCGAGTTTCGATCTTGCTCCCAGGGGAAAAGTAGTTTTGAGAGCTATCTGGTTACATGGTGGAGTTTCGCCAGTTGGTAATGGACTGTCGCTGCTGGTGATGTCAGATGACATCATCACCATATTCATGGTACTCATAGATTCAGCATTCTCAACAATTTCAGCATGCTGGTTGTTCATGCTGGTAGGTTCATGGTGTTGAGCTTCAGAACCATTATTATACCTGGGCCATACAAAAATTTGCCCAGTTGTAAAATCCTGATAGTCTCTCCTGAGTTTCTTATATTTCAGTTGTTCTAACCTTTTGCTATATGTAGCAACCTGTCTGAACATATTATTCAGTTTAGAGTCATATATTTCACCCTTATAAGAACGCAATATATCTTGATGTAAAGTCTCCACCTTGGTAATTAGTTCAGACTCAGTGGGAGAAAAGTACTCAATCAGTAATTTAATGTATTGCATACTGAAATCTATATTAAGTTGCTGCCACCTTCTCAGTAATTCTGGGTGACTATCACCATAGCTAGGCATGCATAATATTCGCATGCCTCGAGGTATCACCTTAAAATGAAGGCATGCCTCTAAATGTCACCTCTGCCATATAAATCTATATAGCTTATAGAGGTCATTTTCTAATCGTCTCAAAACATTATAGAAGTCCTGCAGATTTTCACAGTACCTGTTCTAGCGTTAACAGTTGGCATATGGAACTCCATATTTAAGAGCGGGTTCTCCCGTTGATGGAAAATGTTGTTCCAATCAATAGAACTGCTCTTATTCCCAGGATTATAGTCCAGTTCAATGGTAGAGGACTCCATCGTGTGATGGTGAATGTTGTAGAAAAACAAAAGAAGTAGCAGCAACAAACAAACTATCACCATCCAAAGGTTCCCGACAAAACAAACAAGAAAAGCAGTAAATACAAAATTGTAAGGAACCACCACGATGCTGTAGGTAAAAAGATTTAATGGAACTAGCGCTTTCACGTACCACAATGGCACGCTTCCTCAGGTTTACCAATGAATTAAATATACATCTATTTATATTAAAAACCATTATTGATTAAACAATTAATCAATTAAATTCAATATCCATTAAAAATCATTCAATTAATTAACTAATCAAATCACTCAAAACAATCCTATTTCATTCACTCTATCTGCTCAAATATAATACATAAATGAATAAACATATTAAATGTGTAACTCAACATTATATTACTTAAAATCAGTATTATTACGATGAAAGTATTATTACAAAAATGAAGCTGAATAAAACCCTATAAAAATACATATTGTAGACTGATGCATAATCACGAAAATCAGAAGTAGGAACAAGGCTGTGTATTTACCTTCCTCATAACATCTTAACAATGGCAAACTAACAAACTCACCTAATATCAGCTACCCATGTGATATATGATAAGACTAAACATCAATAACTCTCATTAGTTATTCTTTTTTACTAACATTATTGTGTGTATAACTTTTTTAAAATTCAAATAGTGCTCGATTTCACTTACCTTATATTTTGTTGTATGTATATCCATACGTGTTATGCAGCTTGGAACGTTTTTTTTCCTTACTCTTAAGCTAAAATGTAATATACTAGTATAATTTCCTAAATCTTAGTAATGAACTTGTGTTGTTGTGATTCTATTCTGAAGTATGGAGCTTTTCTCCCCGGGCCTCCACTGAAAATGGACATATATCCAGTTGGGCTAGCCCTGTCAACAAATGTAAAATAAATAAAATAAATGGTCAAATTAACAAAAGCGGCAAGCAACTAGAAAGACAGTTGTGTTTAAGAACATAGCAACAATAGGGTAGCAGGGTGGGAAAAAATTCAGTGTGACTCACAAGAGACACAGCTGCTGTCTCTTTCCAAGTTTTAATATGCAATTCAAAGCAGAATACAAATAAAACACAGTGTAAAGAAAACAGATTATGTTATACAAAATAGAAGAAGGGAATAAGGTAATACAAAATACAAGAAATCAAAAGCAAACTAACCTTTCCCTCACAGCAAGTTGTGTTAGAGTTCTGGTGAGCTTTTCCAGTAAAGCCAGTTTTGATTATCACTCTAAATGATGCAGACTATATGACCTGATAAATGTTAAACCCTTTTCATTTACTGGAGGCTCTAAAGAAGGTACTACAAAAATATATTAGTAAAATGCAACATGTTTTGACTATATTACATAATCCAGGCCCATTAATGAATTAATTCATTAATTAGTGCAGTGAATAAAGCACAATTACTGGCAATATAAATACTGTAGCAGCAGCTTTTGTTCAACAACCCTCAAGTCACACATATCTCAGAAATATTAATGCATACAGCATATTTGTTTGGGTGGGGGTACAAGCTTGCAGAACACATGCATCTCATTTTTGACCTCCCTATGTCATCTGTCAGAGTACTCCAAATCACTTAAAAAGTTAACAAGTTTTGTATCAACATGTATTTATTGTGCCAGATGAAAATGGATCTAGTAGTTAGATTAATGCTCTTACCCATTCTTCCTAAGGTGCAGTATTTGATTCTGACAAGTCCTGTAACAAAGTTGAGATCTTACACACAACCAGTATTAGCTTTCAACTGATTTCAGTAAACAGCAATGTATTGTGCGACACTAGTATTGCCATATCAGAATGTTGTTTATCTCATTGAGAAGCAATGTGAACCTGTTTCCTTTATTTCACTTAATGTCCCTGATTTTGCCTCATAATTTTGATCTGTCCCTCATAAAAAGTTTGATTGGCTGCTAAATCTTTCAGGATTACAGACAGTCAATAAATCCAGACTTCAGACTTTCATAAAGTAATGGGAAACTAAATTAATTGTAAAACAAAAATGGTTCCAAAAGTGATCCATACACTTTGAGCACCATGCACAATACAGACTTCTGTCCCTTATTAATTTAAGTTCCATTCTGCTCTAGCCAACTGCACATCTGTTGTGTACTTCTGTTTTGTTTAAACCTCTAGTACCCATAACATCCTACAAGGTGAAAGTCTTCTCTTATCACCGTTTGCCTTGTAAGGCATTATTTGCATCTAAAGCTATAGCATGTTACTAATATGTACTATTTCTTATTATCTGGCAGTCCTGCTATGCCTAGTTCATGGGCCCTATTTCTTGCCTATCCAGTAAGGGAGTTTCTGCTACAATCTTTGTCAAGTCTTCCATGAATCTGGCCGGATATTTTCCCTCTGCTTCTTACATTACGTTATGGCCTAAATGTTTTCTCACCTGGCCTTGTTTTCAGGATCATCTTGGCAAGTTAGCAGTGCCTTTGTAATGGAGCACAGCTTGACCATGTCTCCCTTTTTTCAATTTTTTCCTCCAGCCACTGAACTTTCCTTCTCCCTCTCTGTTATTTTTCCCTCAGCCAAAGTTGGAATGAAAGTCTCAAGCTGCCATTAATTTCTCTGACTCAGCAAAACACCCTTGAATGCAGCAGCTTGGATGTAAATATTTTTATAGTTTATTTTTGAATTTGGTACAGTTACCAGCTGTCAAAATGCTTGAAGGACAATGGGATTTATAACAACAGGAGGGGAAAGAAAAACTTGGAAGCAGTGTAGGCTCCAACCTATGTTATCCATTTTCTCACATATGTAGCAGTAGTGCAGTGAAAGAGCATTGAAAGAAAGGTCAGTGGGTTGAGCAAGTGTCCAAAGAAGGCAATGCCAAGCAATGAATTCAAATAACAGCTGTTACTACTAAGGTAGGCAAGATAAACACATCCGGAGTGCACCACAGAACTCTGGTGCTGCCACTTCCCTGTCACTGTGATCCTAGTGGTTCATTCCAAGTGAAATCAACAGCCCAGTTCCTTTTTTCCTATTCTATTGTCTATAGTTTCACTTTCTTCAGCTGATACTTCACACCAGCATTCTTGTGGCACAGGTGCAGGACTAGTAATTGCCTGCACTAAATCTTTGCTGCTACCTTTCTGCCACTTAGTTAGCTTTTGTAATGCTTATACTTTTCCTTTCCCGTCCACTCCTATAACATCTATTGTTTTGTCATCAAAGAAGAGGTTAATACTGCTGGCTTTTCTATTATGTATGCCCAAGATGAGCACAATGAAGAATACTGAATCCAGGGCTGGCTCATTTGGTATGCCTGTATTCATTTTCCTTATTAATGACATCAGTCCCTTACTGGATGACAAAGTGTGATAAGAGACCTTGGGACACAGGTGGACAGTAGTCTCTCCTTTGATAATTACATTGCCACAGTAGTCAGGAAATCCTTCTATGTGGCACATCTCATCACAAAAGGTTTCTTATCCAGGAAAAAAGAGGTAATTGTTACTCTCTACTCATCACTCATTAGATCCATTATAGAGTACAACGCCCCTTCTGGTATGTACCTCACAAGACAGCTACAACAACTGGAAAGGCCGCAGAAATACCTCACAAAGAGGATTACTGGCATCAAACAGATGCCCTATGCAGACCGTCTCAAAAAACCCCAGCTTTACTCCGTTGCATATCGCCTACTCAAAGGTGATCTCTGCCTAACATACAAAGCTATGTCAAACCCAGAGCTGTTGGACATGCTCCACTTAAAGAAATCCCAATCCCTCCCAGCTACACGCTCTAGGGACTTAAACCTTGTCACCACAATAAACAGAACATGCCGGAGGGATAGATTCCTGTCCCAGAGACTTCCCATACTCTGGAATAAACTACCTATCTATATCAAACAAAGCTCCTCATTAGCACTCTTCAAGAAAAATATTGATGATTGGATGGGAAATAGGAAATTCACCGCAGGGATCACCTCTGTGGCTCTGCTCAACAGTGGCACAGGAAAATAATTTTCTTGGGTGGCAAAAGCCAGGGCACCTTTTTGGCTGGGCTTGTATAGGCCCCAGGGCCGATAACCTAGTACCTACCTATGTACCTATGAACCATATCAAACTTCTCAACACAAGCTTTTTTTAGCATTCAACAATACAGTAATCCAATTTCTGAATCCTAATCCTATCAGCAGTCTCTCCTTTTTTCTTATCAGTTTTTGACTATGTGAGTCCAACTTAGAGGGCTCGTTCAAATCAAGTCAAGCCACATCTTCTGCTGTCCCCCCTCAAGTTCACCTTTAACCTAGTCATAAAACTAGACCCATCATACCTGACAGTTATTTTTTAACATGTAATCATGTTACTTGATTTGATGGAGATTATCTAATAGAAATGCTATCAGCCTTGCCCTCAATATTTTATCAGTGGATGTGATTGCCATTGATGTTAAACTAATGCACCTGTAATTCCCAGGGTTATTCCTGCATCTCATCTTATTAGTCACAATACTTGCTATCCTGTATTCCTCAGGCAGTTCTGCACTGATCAGTGATCTAATGAGGATCCATCTGGGAGTATGCTAATATGCTGAAAAGAAAGCTAAGGATTCAGGGATGTAGCCCATCTAGTCCTTATCATCCCTAACAGTTGCCAGTTTCTTTTCCTCTTCCTTCAGTTGTGGTTTCATTTTAAAATTACTTTTCCTCTCCATGACCCAGTTGAATCCAATTTTCTCTGGCTGCCTTACTCTACAAGTAAGTCTACTAAGCACATAGTTGCCCTGCAGATTATTGCTGAAAAACCATTAGGAAAATCTCACTGTTAGAAGAAGTTCTACAGCTGAATTTCTCTCGAGTTTCTAAAAGCAACAAAAGGAAGATATCCAAAAATCAAATGAAACTTCTGAAGTATATGTAGTGCTGCAGGAAGAACTTCCATCACTTTTCCATTAGAGTCATCTGTTGTGTGTGCTGATATTGCTTCAGGACCTACCTTCATTATCACCACCCCAATGACCTGTATAACAATTTGCTTGAATATAATTTAACACTAATATATTCTAATTCATCAGAGCAAATCTTTCCTAGTGAAAGCATTTCCCTCAGCTAGAAATTTCTACTGAAACTTTTCCAACCTTACAAAACATATACTGAAGCACTGACTATCCTCCACCTAAGAGAATATATTGTTAGAACAGCAGCCTTCTGGGAGACTTAGCAGACCTCAGGTAAATGCGGCTCCCTTAAAAATAAAATTAAATACTGTGAGTCACCTCGAGTAGTCAAAGTAACAAGAATCTTTTTCTATCCCTATCCAGTCTATCTCACAGATTGTTTTTAGTATGAAACCATCTGAGAGGGAGCAACTACATTCCACTGAATTGCCTATTTCCCCTCCCATTGACTTTGTTGGTCTTCAGCTAGTACACGTGTAGCTCCATTTTTAAAATCACTTTTCCACTCCCTGTTCCCCAAGCTGCCTCAATCTACAGTAAGGTAAGCTACATTTCTGTATAATTAACAGAACCTCTTTATTATTGAATTTTTGGGTTGACCTAGACCTTGTTATTACTTTCCCCCCCAAACATAATTACTTCAAAATTGAATCAAAGTAGATAGTTTATTTTGAAGGGCGGCCATCAGTCTTCTGATGTTGCATTCTGCTCCTCTCTGCCTCACTTTGCTCCACTCCTCTACCCTACCCCTAAATCCCATACTCCATTGAACTATATTTATACTTAAACTGCCACTAATATCCCCTTTCTCATAGGTTCATAGGTTCATACTACTCTATCTGCCCTAGGGCATTTATAAGCCTAGCCAGAGTGTGTTTGGCTTTCACCACCCATTTTTAAATGAATTTTGCTATGCCCTTTTTCGAGGTTAGTATACTGTGCCTCTGTCTAACAGTGACACAGAAGTGATACCTGGGGTAAACCTACGATCTCCCATCCACTCATCAAGATTCCTCTTGAAGAGAGTCAATGAGGGACTCTGCCTAACCTGGACTGGGATTTTATTCCAGAGTGAAGGGAGCCTCTGGGTTATGAATCTGTCCCTCCAGCATGTCCTATTTATTTCAATGCTGAGGTTCAAGTCTCTCGAGCACGTAGCTCGATGGGATTTGGATTTTCTGAAGTGCAGCATGTCCATTAATTCCGGGTTGGACATGGCTTTATACGTCAGGCACAGATCGCCTCTGAGCAGGCGGTATGCCACTGAGTAGAGCTGGAGTTTCTTTAACCGGGCAGCATATGGCATCTGTTTCAGCCCTTTGATCCTCTTGGTGAGGTACTTTTGGGGTCTTTCCAATTGCTGCAGGTGTCTGGTAAGGTACATCCCAAAAGGGGCATTGTACTCAATTATGGGCCTGATGAGGGATGAGTAAAGAGGCACGATGACCTCCCCTGATCTAGATGTGAATCCCTTCATGATTAGGTGGGCTATATAAAAAGTTTTTCTAACCACTTTGGCTACGTGGTTTTCAAATGAGAGATTGCTATCAACTTGGGTCCCCAGGTCCCTAATTACTTCTTCTGTACTTAATGGATTACCACCTATGTGGTAATTTGTGGGCACTTTGTTTTTGCCAAAGGGGATGACTATACACTTTTTGGCGTTTAGCTTGAGGCCATGGCTCTGGCACCAGTTGTCTGTTTCTATGAGGCCCTTTTGTAGGATGCTTGTGTCGGCTGGAGAGTCGATTATGGCACCTAGTTTGCAGTCATCTGCGACCTTGGTCAGCCACAGGCCTTCCATGTTGGCCTGTACCTCCGAGAAATATATACAGAACAAGAGAGGTCCCAGGATTGAGCCTTGTGGGATGCCACTTGTAACTGGTTTGGAGTCTGACATGGCTCCAGCAATTCTAACCATGTGGGTTCTGTCCTTGAACCAGTTTGCAACCCATCTAGTGACATAGGGGTTTATATTTAAGCTGGTGAGCTTATCTATAATGCCCGAGTGGAGTATTGTACCGAAGGCTTTTGCGAGGTCCAGGTAGGCTGTGTGGACCACCTTCCCCTCGTCAATGGCCTTGGTGACTGTTTCAAAGAAATTAACCTGGTTTAAGAGGCAGGATCTGCCCTTAACAAAGCCGAACTGGGTAGGATCCAGTGTCTGTAGGTCCCCAATATCTTTATTTATGAGGTCCATGATGATCCTTTCCATAGCTTTGCAGACCAAGCTAGTCAGGCTTATGGGGCGATAGTTTCCAGGATCCGTTGAGGCACCACCTTTGTGGAGAGGGACTACTGTTGCTGTATGCCACTCTTTGGGTACATACCCTGTAGTAAGGCTGAGATTGAACAGTAGATTTATGTTTGGGTTTAGCTCTTCTTGGAGTTCATGTAGGACGCAGCCCAGGACACCGCCTGGTCCCATTGATGCTGTGTTTTTTGCTTTGGAGAGGGCGGCTCTTACCTGAGCATCTGAGATGTCAGGGGGGCAGCACTCTGCTAGGATAGATATTTGCCCTTTTGGTGGGGGGGTGTTTGCGCTGAACCTGTCAGCTAGGATGTTGGCAATGTCTGTGGGCTCGGTGTATTTTTTGTCATTTTGGACTAATTCTGAGCATATCTGGGAATTCCCACCCAGGTTCCTAACATAACTAAAGAAAGCCTTGTGATTATCCTTAGTGTCCTGTGCAATTTTTCTCTCGAAGCTGGCCTTAGACGATTTTATGAGTGCCCGTAGTTTTTTGCTAATACTGATCAGAGATGCCTTCCCTTTTTGGGATTTTGCTCTATCATGTGGTAGCTTCCTCCTTCTATTGTATAGTTTGTTTATGGCTGGGGTCCACAGACAGGATGCCTGCCTTTGGAGGATTGGGTCTTGGTTTTATTTGGGATTGCATGATCCATGCATTTCTGAAGGTGTTCATAGAATGCATTTATAAAGGATTCTGCGGTCTGGGCCATATTTTCCACAGGCCCGGGGGCTTTGAAGGATTCCACCTTGGTTTTGAGGAGTGTGAAATTTGCTTTAGAGAAGTTTTTCACTGTGGTTTTCTGGGCACGGGGTAGGGTCGGGATGTGAATATCCAGTGAGATTAGTTTGTGGTCTGATCTTACCAGTGAGGGATACACTTCTGGTCTGGAGCATAGAGCCCCCATGTTGGTGATGATCAGATCCAGTATGTTTTCCCCTCTTGTGGGAGTGGTAACAAGTTGTTCCATAGCGTTTGAGTTTATAAATTCTAGGAACCTTTCGGCTAGGGTGTTGGAGCTAGAGTAATGCTCCCAGTCTATGTTTGGGTAGTTGAAGTCGCCCAATATAAAGGTGCTTGGAGAGACCTTCATATTTTCCAGTGTTCTCAGGAAGGGTGAGTGGGGTTCTTGGGTTTGGGAGGGTGGTCTGTAGTAGGCTATAAACTAGAAGGCAGTTTTACCCACTGTTAGTTGCACATGGATAGTCTCTGATGCTTCGTGCTGTGCCACCAACATGGAGGTGTGGGTATCTTTGACAAATATTGATACTCCCCCTCCTTTTGTGGTTCGGTCCAAGTTTTGGGGCCGAAAAGCATGGTATGAGGTATAACCTGGTAGTGCTGGGGTGCTCTCGGGAGCCTTGAACCAGGTTTCTGTTACTGCACAGATATCAATGTTCTCCATGCTAAGGAGAGTTTCGAGTGCATGCATCTTGAGGTTTAGACTTCTGGCGTTGAGTAGCATTACTCTTAGTTTCTTATCCCTTGTGATACCTATGGAGGTGGGTTTCTCTTTTGAGCCTTGCCTAAAAAAGGCACTATGGGGGTGGCAAGAGCCTTTGCCAATATCCGAAAGCCCAGGGGTGACAGGTGCAAGCCATCCCTAGCAAAGCATCATGGCTTGTCGAGCATGTCATCCCAGGCTGACAGGCATTGGATCCCCTTTGAATATCACCAATACTTAAGCCAATTTTGTCTTCATATTGTGGCATCATTCTTGGTGAGGGTAAGATGCTACTCAAGGTCAGGGTCATACCGGCCTGGGCTACATGATCAGAGAGCTCCTCTGTCTCCTTTCATGTAGTCCAGGGAGGTACGTCTCAGTTCATTCACACCAGCATGGTCAATGACTGAGTCATATTTGTACTTGCCTTGGAGTGACCTGAGTGCTTGTGTTATGTGGCGGATCCTAGCGCCCGACAGGCAGCTCACTGTGACCTTCTCCCTGTTCAGCCTGGTGAGCGGGATGTCAGTGTGCCTGACGATAGAGTCACCTATTACAAGTGTATCAGGTGTGTTGTTTAGCCTTAAGGGCTGTGACTGTTCGGCACACTGGCTTTGTGAGCTATGTGTTGCACGTGTTTTGTTTTGGGGTAGCGGTTGCTTGGGTGTCTGCTTTGGAGGTCTCTGCTACTTAGGCAGATTTTTATTTAGAGCCTCCGAGTATGATTTTGTGTGTTTATGTGTTTGGTTTGCTGTCGTGGTAGGTCTATGTGAGACTGGAATTGTAGTGAGTGTGGTTTCCTTGTTCTCCTGACTGGTTACATCAGTACTGAATTGAGAGAGCTTAGCCTCCAGTTTGGCTATATGGTTGCATCTCTCACATGTGTTGGAATTTGTTGGGAGGAAGAAAGGGTTGTCTGTGTACATGAGGCAGTTGTAACATTGCCTCAAGATTACCAGATTCACCACCTGGACCAGAGAGGAGATTGACAACTGACCTTTGGACATGCTAGAATAGTATTGGGAATTCCTTTATAATTGAAAAAAAGGGCCAATGGGGAACAAGGTACTCAAGGGGAGTTTGTGAGGGTGTAGTGATTTTAATTTTTTAGTGCTGACTTATATAATTGCTTTAGTGTACAAGTGCCAGGCTTTAGAGTAGGAATGGGGTGTTTATTATAACTAGATCAGTTCTAAGGGAAAAAGTGAAGAGCAGACTTTGTGGAGCCGAGAATGGTTTAAACCCAATTAAGTGAAGCTGCCCGATGCTGTGCTATGCGCAAAATCGTGCAAAGCTGCACCAAAGCAGGTTTTATACAGGGGGACTTGAAAGAGCTAGAAATTGGCCCAAAATGGCCAATAGACTACCAGATTCTTGTGCTGGGAACACTCCTCCAGGGATAGATAGGCTGCTCTAAGCTCCCCACTGCCACTGGTGAACAAAGAAGCCTCCCTTTATCCAAGAAAGGAAATGGGCAACACAGGAACTTTCCAAAAGTCCAGATTACAGCAAAGCCTGTATTTGGTCTACTCTAGGTCAGGAAAGACGGGAAACAAGGATCATTTTTTTGTTTTTTTCCTTTTTTACAACAAACAGCAGGAAAATGCAATAAATATGTAACACAGGCTAGCGCACTTGAGTGTGTAGCCTCGACAGGTAAATGCAACAAACAGGACAAACTTTAAAAGTGCAGGTGCAAAAACAACTTTAAACAGTTAAAAACAGTTCAAGAAGCAGAAATACTTGCAGTTTAGCTAGATCGGACAGTCGACCAGGTAGTAGCAGGAAAAAAAAAACACTTTTATCAGGTTAGCAGTCGCTCTTTTAGCCTCTCTGCTGTTAGCACCACTCTGCAGGACCACGAGCAGCTTGGCTGAGTAGTAACAAGCGCAAAAACTGTGCCAAAGTGGATTTTATACAGGGGGACTTGAAAGAACTAGAAATTGGCCCAAAACGGCCAATGGACTACCAAATTCTTGTGCTGGGAACACTCCTCCAGGGATAGATAGGCTGCTCTAAGCTCCCCACTGCCACTGGTGAACAAAGAAGCTTCCCTTTATCCAAGAAAGGAAATGGGCAAAACAGGAACTTTCCAAAAGTTCAGAATGCAGCAAAGCCTGTATTTGGACTACTCTAGGTCAGGAATGATGGGAAACAAGGATAATTTTTTTGGGTTTTTTTTTTGTTTTTTGCAACAAACAGCAGGAAAATGCAATAAATATGTAACACAGGCTAGTGCACTTGAGTGTGTAGCCTCAACTGGTAAATGCAACAAACAGTACAAACTTTAAATTACAAGCGCAAAAGTGCGCTAAAGCTGGCTTTAAAGCAGGGGGTTAGAAAGAGATAGGAAATGGCCCAAAATGGCCAATAAGCTACAAGTCACTGGGCTGGAACCACTCCTCAAGGGACAGATAGGCTGCTCAGAGCTCCCCACTCTCACTGGTGAACAAAGAAGCTTCCTCCTATCCAAATAAGGATATGGGAACACAGGAACTATGACACAGCCCAGAGATCAGCAATACCTGAAGACTGGACTATTCTAGTTCAGTAAAGGCAGGGAAACAAGGATTTTTTTTTTTTTTTTTTTTTTTTTTTTACAAAGTAGCAGAAATTAGGTACAGAAACACACTAAATGCTTTAATTCAGCTAGCACACTTGAGTGTGTAGCCTACCAGTTAAACTAAGCAAAAACAAACTTTAAAAGTGCAAAAAACTCAGAAATACAAGCAGGAATGCAATAAAACAACTTTGCAGAGCTTATTTAGTTAAAGAAACAGAGAAGTCTATATATACAGAAAAGCAGCTAATACACACAAACACTTCAGATGCAGTGCAACCTAGAGCACTTGAGTTGTAGCAATATTAAGGCAATTACAGTTATAATAAATGCTCTGAAATATACTCTATATTTCCAAAATGTTTGACAAGCACAGTCAGAACACAAGGAGATTCAGGCAAAAAAAAATTTTTTTTTGAAAGGGAACAAGGCGAAACAGAAGGCCTTATCCAATATTCTCTCTGTATTAGGTAGAATGAGCTAATGACACTAGACTGGGAGGAGTGTCACAGATCAGATTTACAGTAGGGGCGGGCAACTGCAAAGCCACCAAGTATAACAGCAAGACACCAACTGGGAGGGGGGTGGGGACAAAAACAATAGCCTACAGACAGTAAGCACTAGAGAAAGCCACAAATGAAAGTTTTTAAACAGATAAAGATTTGTAAAGATACAGAATGCTTTTAACTGCAAACAAATCAGTTACTTGTGCAGATTAGTTAATAGCAATAAAATACACTCAAAGACTAAAAAGCAGGCAATAAAAGTGCTATATATTAATTGTTAGAAACAATAATCTGTATAAATAATCGAAAAAAGAAAAACAGGATACTTATATATCTCAGCTAACAGTTGTGGTCAACAACTCTCATCCACTCTGCTCAGTGTGTATAGCAAAATTTTTCTGTGATATCAGTCCATAACTTTATCATACCAGCTTCATTCAGCTCATACCATCTTACTGTCTCCCCCCCTTTTCACAGCATACCAAGCTTCTCCACTGTTACCAATCTACTAAACAACACAAGGCTTTCAAAGTCATCTTCCCTTGAACTTTCAATTCACTTTTATACAAGAGGTGTCCACCCAAACTCACAACCTTCCCATCTCCGCAACAATCAATGTCTCACACAAACACTTATCCAACATAAATATACTAAAACTCTTTGATCTAAATACCCAGAACATATGTAATAAAATTCCCTGCACACCTAGTTACAATGAAACAATCTAACATTCTAGTCATAACTGAGCCATGGGTAATACCCACCATAGCCTCTGAAGGCACTTTGCTGCCTGGTTACAGCTTACTATGCCTTGACAACACAAACAAAAAAAGAGAGTGGCATTACACTAGTATAACAGAATAGCCAGCAGATTTATCTATCCTACAAAACCACTTCCATCTTTCTCCAAAGAAGAACTCCTGCTCTCATTCCTAAAGATGAAGAATATGAAGTCTATTTGCATAACAGCTCTATATACCCCACCCTCTTGTGGCACAAACATTAGCATCTTGGAAGAAATACTCTCCTGATTATCCTTTAGTGTATCACTTGAAACTATCATCTTAAGCTATGTGACATCAATTGCTTTTCCACAATATTCCCAAAGCAACCTCCCTGTATACTCCTTCTAAACTACACTGCTAAACACAATAAATCCATAGCCTTACCATCCATACTGTACTGGATCTTAACTAATAACCCAAACAACAGCAGTCATGCAGGTCATTCTACCAAATGCCTTAAGTGTCCTCTATCCAGTAGTAGCTCTCCACTCCCTACCCATACTCAGCAGGTCAAGAGTCTACAGGCTTGTCAGGAATATGTTTAATTTCAACAAGTATTCTTTCCTTGTATCCCTCCAGGTTTACAATTGGAGTACACTGAAGCTTCTACCTCTAAATGAAGCTGTCCACCATAATATTTTTTTAAACATCTTAAATTTTCATGCTCCACTCACTCACAAAGGAGTCAAATCTACCCCAGTACCCTGGCTCAGTCTACCTACCAAACAAGTCATGCACCTATGAGATAAAGCATGGAGGACATGACAAAAAGATAAGATGGCAAACAACTACCATCATTACGATTATCTTCATAATAAAACCAAAGCCCAAAGACATTTTAACAAAAAAAAAAAAAAAAAAAAAAAATATATATATATATATATATATATATATATATATATATATATATACACACACACACACACACACACACACACACACACACACATTTATTTATTTTGTTTACCAACAGAAACACTACACTAAATCCCCAAAACTGTTCTAGTCTACCATATCTAAACTTTTTAAATCCAGAGAAACCCTCATAAACTAACCCTCAATCTACTGAATCTGACTTCAATGTAGCTTGTTCCTTCAGCACATAAGTTTATCAGTACTGCTACTTCTCTCTCAAATTCTAACCACAGTACAGACCTAGCTTCAGTTCTCACATGCCATACGGACAATGCTATTGACTTCAAACCAGTCCCTAACAAAACCATCAAATAGTATCTCAAAAAACTAAAAGTCAGCACCGCAGCTCCAGATAAACTCTCCACAGAATATCTAAAACACACAGCTGTCTCTATCTTAATTAACAGGGCAATCCGGGAAGTATGCTTTGCCTCTATTTGGAAAACATCCTTCATCCTCCCACTACATAAAGGTGGTCCATCCTCTGATACATTTAACTTCAGACCCATAGGTATTCTACCACCCTTCTCTAAAATCTTAGAGAAATGTATTCAGTCATAACTGCTAGCTTATTTGCTCAGCCACAATCATCTCTTACTATGCCAGCATGGCTTCTGACCCTCTCACAGCACCGACATAGCTCTCCTCTCATTTCTTAACACAGTCAATAGCCATAGGAACTGACATTTCTTAGTCTGTTCATTATTACTTGACATCTCTAAAGCCTGTGATACTGTCTCATAACCCCTCTTTCATTCACAGACTCTCCAAGATAGACTTATTAGACAAAACTATTGTGTTTCAAATCTTATCTTCACCATAGAATGCAGAGTGTAATATGGCTACAAGCCTCCTCTACATTCCTCCTCATCCCAGGCAATGTCCCCCAAAGATCTGCCCACTTCTCTTCAATATATTCATCAACAATCTGCCCACTGCACTAGCCAAATCCAATCTGCTACAGTATGCAGATTAATCCACCATCATCTATTTATCTCCCTTTATCTCTGCATTTCAAAAATTCATTCAATATTTCTTCACATCTGTAGAAACCTGGCTTCTGAAGTGTAACTTAGTCTGAAATCTGAAAAACAAAAAATGTTTGCTCTTCACAACTAAACCAGCATCAGCACTGCTCAACCCACTTACCCTTCAATCATTTGATGAAACCTTAATTGAATTATTCACTTCACTAAACTACTTGGAATCACTACTATTGAACACCTAAAATTCGATTTACCCATTCACCAAGTAACCCATAAAACTAATCAAAAATTAGGTATGCTCCATCGTTCCATAAATTCTTTGTCTGATCAAACACAGAAGCCCACTGCTACAGTCTACCTTATCACTTCTCTAACATACACCCCCGTGATCTTTAACTATCTACAATCAATGCAGCTCACAAAATCTGAATAATCATACAGCAAGACTACAAAGTTTGACACCAGCCTTCCCAACAGAATACACCACTGCTTTTTTTAAATGGCTTAACTGGCTGACCTTCCCCAACCTTCTCATACTCAACCAATTAAAACAGCACAAAACATTCTCCATAATACACAACCCTGTCCCTCTCTCAGCAGTCTACTGCACTGGTTTATCCCTTCTCATACTTTCCTTTCATCTGAAAATTATCTGACAAGCATGACTCCTTCCTACAACACACACTGGGACTCACTATATGCTTGCCACACAGCAAAACAGTGGAACTCCCATCTCCAATGAGGGGGGGTTAATTCTCAGTTTGACTATCCCAGTAAACAAATATAAATAAGTAAATAAATCAATAGCACTTTATCCTGGTGTCCTTACACTGCTACCACTACTGTGCTCTGCCTCTATCCCTGCATGACACCCTCCAGTTGCTAAAACTGTTGTGCAAAACAGACAGAAGATCCAGCAATATAGTCCTTTGTACAACAGCTGTAGCATCATGCACACTTCTAGTGGTTCTGTTGTAAAAGAAAATACAAAGATCAAGTCACGTAAGGTTTAAGCAAGGCATCCTTTATTACTTGCAGCAAGGAGACAAAGCATGTAGGTACAAGGTTTGTCTGATTTTCAATAGCTCAGCCTGCTGCTTTTATACAGTTCTTTGCATGTACACAGCAGATGTTTATCAGATAGTTGCTGACCTGCAAAAACATTTCTCAAAATTCAGTTTGACCACAGGGCTTAACCTGTCAAACCCAGTTTCTGAGTAATTGTCCTGCAACTGTCTCTTCTTGACACACAACATTTATCTTTTGCTAGTGTGAGGCCCCTTTCTCAACATTCCATTACAGGAACAACCAGACTTTCAGGCGTCAGCAGCTTTTACAGAGACCACCAGTATTTACATATTTTACACAGAATAAATGTATTAACTTTTAACCCTTTAGGTGCAGAATTGTACACCAAATAATATGTACATTTCTCTAACATTTCCCCCCTTTTAATACTTTATTCTTATTGTTTAATGAGTCTAAAACAAGTCTATTTCATCTCTTGACCATTTCCATCTAGGGCTTTGCAGTCAGAGAGTCATTCGGCTTAGGCTCGAGAAAACAATTCTTCAACTTCCAATTTTAGCAGTTCTTCATATTCAGTACTTTGTTGGTACAAGGTTTTTGTGACTGAGGCATCTATAGTGTTTCTTTACCAGTCCACGCATGCAGGGGATGCAACAGCATCCACAAAACATCAATATTGCTGCTCCAATGCAAATGGCGATCAACAGATTCATCAGGACATTGCCCCATCCCCCCAACCATCTCTGGAAAAAGTCTGTAAAAGGATTTTGACCTGGCTTGGTCAAGGCAGATACTTGCTGAATCATTTCGAGATGGCTATTTATTTCATGTTCGTTGTCTGGAATAAATGAACAGCATTCCTCCTGGATTAAAGTGCAAGTACCTCCTTTCACCGCCAGGGTGAAATCGAGAGCCATACGATTTTGAAGCACTACTGCTTTCATAGCTGTCAGTTCATCAGTCACTAATTCTAGGGCAGAAAAAGTTGCATTGCTCAGTGTTTCAAGCAGCTTGGACAACTTTCTCAGTTCCCAAATTGATTTTACTGCTCCATACTGAGGTATTCTGCTGGCCCATGATATGACGTCATCACCGAGATCCATGTGCGACAGTCCTTTTTCACTGATGTGAGCCAGATCATGGTGATATATCCATGATGCATCAATCTGGCCTACTGGATTAGTAGGCTTTTTTACCTCTCAAACATTTCGGATCTTCCCTTGGGGTAGGGCTGATACGTGCCATATAGCTGGAACCAAGTAGCCCGAAAAACAACTGCCAGACCAGTTTCCTGGTGGCCATTTATATGCTTTTCTTCTGCACACAAAATAACAATTTTCTACTTTAATGGTGATGTTGATAGACTCAAAGCGATCCCCGACGTCCTGCAGTCCTTGAAATATTTTCCAATAGACAGTTTTTGTTTTCTGGGTGAAGTTAGCTATAGAGTTTTTAACAAGTTTTTTTATAGGTGAGAAATTTGTTACACAACCCAAATTGACTGCAGTGCAGTTATAGACCACTGTTTTGTTATAATGGCTCCGCCCTACTCTAGTTTTACCAAGTTTTTGAAAACACACAGTTCCGTTTTGGCGGAGGGACAACTGTAAGGCGACCGCATTTGCAGACATGATATTAGCCGTGTTGTTCAACAAGCTTGTCCATGTCTCGGTAACATTTAGTGGAGATGCCATTAAAGGTAATCCTCCATGTGCAGTCAGTATAGCTGCACAGATCCAACAATTTGAAACATTAAAAGTATCTGCATATGCGTACTTCATGGCCTGATATGTGTTGAAGGCCGGATGCCATGCCGCATGCTTGCTTGGTTCAGTAAATGTGGTGGAAAAGAGAAATGGCCATAGCAGGAAAACAATGACCACTACAATTTTCCTCTTTGGTGCAATCATTTTTACGTTTGGGGTTTTCTTGATCTTATTCTCTTCCCTATAGGACCTTTAGCACCGATGATTGCTTCACTGGGTTTGAGACAGATCAGTTCCTATTGATCTGAACCCCCTTTGTAGCCAGACTTTTGTGCTTAGGGTCCCGATGGAGAGGTAAGATCTTTACCCAATTCGAGTTTCTTCACTAACTTGCAGTGTGCCAGATGTACCCATGAAGCTCGTTCTGCAATCTTAACTGCAGTGGATGTCAAGAGAAGCACCTGTTAGGGATCTTCCCACTTCGGTGATGCCCAATTCTTCCTCTTTATGATTTTGATCCACACCCAGTCTCCTGGCGTCACTGTCACTTCCAGGGTCTTAGTCTGGTCTGAACCTGAAACAGAATTAGACTGCAACAGATGTTTAGAATTTAACAATTTCTTCATATATTCAGCTAATGTAAGATCAGCTTCCTGGTCTGAAGGCATGAGAGGTTTCCATTGGGTTGTATAATATGCCCTCCCATACAGTTTCTCATATGGGGTCAGCCCTTTTGTTGAGGGAACTGTTCTCATGTTCAACAGTGCCAGGGGTAAACAGTACAGCCAGGTTTTCCCAGTTTCAGCCATTAGTTTCCTCAATTTACTTTTAAGTATACCATTATGTCGTTTGACCAACCCTGTAGACTGAGGATAAGCACAGTGATTTTTTAGAGAAATACCAAAAAACTTACTTAGCTGTTGTATAGTTTGGTTTACAAAGTGTTTTCCTTTGTCACTATATATTCTCTCTGGAATGCCAAAGCTAGGAATAATTTCTTTCACAAGAACCTTTGCTACTGTAGCTGCATCCGGGTTCCTGGTTGGAAAAGCTTCCACCCACCTCGAGAACATATCTATAGTGACAAGGCAGTACTTCTTGTTTTCACATTTATTTAACTCTATAAAATCCATGCAAATGGTGTGAAACGAGTATGGAGGTGTGAGGAAACTCCCTTGACTGAGCCGTACTGCTCCTTGTGCATGATACTGATTGCAAATCTGACATGATAAACAAATTTTTTTAGAGTAGTTTGAAAATCCATATGCAGTGAACACCTGGTTCACTATCTGTAACATTCCCCCTGTTGAGACATGGCATTGCTGATGGCTCAATAATGCTGCATAACGAAAAAGATTAGAGGGTGATATTGGTTTCCCTTCTTTTGAGATGTACAAACCATCTCTGAAGACGGCCTCCTGCTTTAACCAATGCCTTTTTTCTACCTGCGTGGTCAATGATGGCATTGTTTGTAGCATGTCCAAATTTAGACTTTCAGAGGGTTCTAAATCTTCTACAAGGTGTAGACAAGCTTCTGCGGCTGCTTGCTTTGCAGCAGCGTCAGCTCTTGCATTACCTTTTGAAATAACATCCTGCTGTTTTGTGTGAGCTGAACATTTGCAGATAGCCAAACACTGAGGCAATTGAATGGATTTTAAAAGATCTAATATGAGTTGTGCGTGATTTATGGGTTTACCAGTTGATGTAATCATACCTCAGTTTTTCCATTGCTGTGCAAACACATGCACCATGGAAAAGGCATATTGACTGTCAGTAAAAACATTTGCACGCTTACCTTTAGCTAAAATACATGCACGAGTGAGTGCAATCAATTCTGCTGCCTGTGCGGACAAATGTCGTGGTAAGGGTTTTGCCTCGATAACCTGTGTTGGATACTACAGCATAGCCCACTAGGTTCTGTCCTGCTGGGTTCATTTTGCATGAGCCATCTACATAATATGTTAGATCAACATCTGTCAAAGGTTCATCTGTGAGGTCTTTTCTAAGTAATGTCGTCTGCTCGATCTCATGTAGGCAGTGATGTGGAGTACCATCTACAGGGGTAGAGAGTAGAGTTGATGGATTCAGGGTTGTGCACCGTTCGATTGTCATGTGAGGCTGGCTCAGCAAAACAGTCATGCAGGAGAGATGTCTAGCCGGGGAAAGGTATGCTACCTTTTCTTATAACAAAATAATTGCTACTGCATGAGGGACCCTAAGGGTGAGTGGATGAAACAAAACCACTGAGGCCAAAGCCTGCACTGCCATAGCAGCTGCAACAACCACTTGAACACTATGGGGTAAGGACCATGCCACAGGGTCTAACTGTGATGAATAGTAAGCAATGGGATGTTGCTTATCCCCATGTTGTTGCGTCAGGACTGATGTCATGTAGCCTTGCTTACAGTCTACGGTTTGAAAAAAGCGCTTGTGATAATTTGGTAACCCCTAGACAAAAGAAGACACTATTAACTGTTTTAAATTACAAAAGGCTAAATCCGCCTCCAGTGTCCAAATCATCAGGTCCTGTGCTGCCATAGGCTTTTTGTATATGAGGTCAGACAAGGGTGCCACTTCCAAAGCAAAGTTTGGAATCCAACTTTGGCAGAAGTTAGTCGTACCCAAAAAGGACAACATTTCCTTTTTGGTAATGGGTTTTGGAGCCTGCAAAATAGCTATTTTTCTGTCCTCATCCAAGGTTCTACATCCATCAAAAATTATATAGCCCAAATATCAGACCTGTTTTTTCCAGAGTTGCAATTTTTCCTTATTCACCTTGTGTCCCTCATCAGCTAAAATTTGTAGCAATGCTAGCGTGTCTTCTCGGCAAGCTTGTAAAGTGGGAGCTGCTAATAAGATATCATCTACATAAAGCAGGATTTGACTATTTTTCAGTGTGCTAAATCTTGCTAAGTTACTTGACATCTCTTGTGAGAATATCATGGGGCTCTCACAATAACCCTGCGGTAGTCGAGTGTATGTGTATCTTTTACCCTGATACGTAAATGCAAACCAGAATCTACTGTCCGGATGTATCGGAATTGAGAAAAATGCATTACTAATATCAAAGAAAAAAGACCTTGGGTGTCGTCCACAGCTTCAGGCTTCAGACTGTTAAAACACAATTTATTAATCGCTTAAAAAGTGAAGCTGACAGGATGTAAACTTCACTAGAATATGGTGAACTGAAAAAAGTTAAGTATCCAAGCAGTTGTCATCCACAGCTTCAAACTTCAGGCTGTTAAAACTCAATTTATTGAAAACTTAAAAAGTGAAACTGACAAAATGCAAGCTTCACTGAGATGCTGAAATAATTAGCCTAGTAATTAACATCCACAACTTCAGGCTCCAAGTTGTTAAAGCACAGTTAATAGATGCTTTGTAAGCAAAGCTGACAAAAACATATACTTCACTGGAGTGTAAAAAGCTGATGAAATTGTCCAAACGATAAGTGCTTTCGGCAGATGCCTTCTTCAGATCATATAAAAGTGTGGTTAGCTCTTCCTGTTTATAAAGGAAACACAATCAAGAGCTGGTAGCTAATTGTCTTTGGTGTTCTTAAAGGCACAGGACAAAAATAAATGTTCAAAGTGGAGATTTGTCTCCTATAATGTAGTTCAATGTTAAAAATGCTAGAATCATGTATTAATGTTTGGTAGGTTTCTTCTAGATTTTAGAACAGGTCTGAGAGGTACTATTGTATTAAGACCTGGGGGTCGATTGGCTCTAAAATTGTTGATCCAAAAGATCTCTCTCAATTCTGTCCTGTTATGGACATCTCCTTTCCTGATGTTTTGGATGACCACTTCCACTGCTTTGAACAAGAAATTATGCATAGGATGGACCAATACGTGTGCTGCTAAGGCATTATGTGGAACTTTCTGATCAATGTCTCTGACATGTCGTAGAATACGATCCTTTAATCATTGGTCAGTTTTACCAAGATAGAAAGCTTGGCACTTGCGACAGGTAGTCAAATAGATAATATGGCTAGTAGTACAATCAGCATAAACATCGAAATGAAAGTTACGTCCAGATACTGGGTGGAGAAAGTATTACTAGTATCTAAATAAGGACAAGCTTTGCATCTGCAGCATTTAAAAGTACCTTTATGGTCTGATAGTGGACCACCACGTTTAAAGCCATCTTTATGGCATAATAATCTCTTGATATTCTTTTTATTCTTATAGAGAAACCTGGGTCTCTCTCCAACGATGTTCTTTATTTTATCATCCGCTGTCAGAATCGGCCAAAATTTCCTGATCACTTCACAGTCCTGTCGATTGTCTGAACTGTAAGTGAGCATACATCTAAGTTGTTGAGGTGTTGTGTCATTAGACTGTCTTCGTGAAGATTGTTCTGACCTCTCTGAGTAATAAGACTGACCTTTTTGCTTTCTATAGGTTTGCACCTGTGAAACTGGTGAAAATTATTTTCCTGGTAAGCCCTATCCTTCAAATATCTATGTAGATTGGATTGCTCTTCCAAGAATTCCTCCTCATCAGTACATAGTCTTGAGACTCTTAAGATTTGGTTGTCAAAGATGTTATCAAAAATATGTCTTGGATGCATGCTCTGCCTGTGTAAGAAATGATTTTGCCAGGTCTCTTTCCTATGCACCCCAGTAGAGAGACCTTGAGTTGGATGTAAACGTATCTTGACATCCAAGGAATCTATGACTGAGGATGAGTGTTTCATTTTGAACTCAAGGAAATCAGTGCTGTTGTTAATGAAGCTGACAAAAAGATCCAATTGGTCAATACCTCCTTTCCATAAACAAAAAACTTCATCCACAAATCGCTCATAGTAGACAAGTTTATTCTTCCAGATATTTCCATCACTGAAGATTGTTTTAAATTCCCACTCAGCCAAGACCAAGTTTGAATAACTGTTGGCACATGGAGTTCCCATGACCACACCCCAGGTTTGCAAATAAAAGGTATCTCCATACATAAAGATGTTATTCTCAAGGACTAATTCCAGCAGAGAACAAAGAGGTTCCGTTGTTAAATTATGTCTAATCAGAAAATCATGTAAGGCCCTCAGGCCATATTCATGGGGGATCACAGTAAAGACACCGGTTATATCCATAGTTACAAGTAGAAGGTTATCAAAACCATCCAGAGACTTAACAGTAGAGAACAAGTCTTTCAAGAAGCTGCCTGTATCCTTCAAGACAGTGGTAGCATAAGGCAAAGCTTTCTTGAGTTCATTTTCAACATACATGGATATGGATTCAGTGATCCATCCTCTCCCAGAGACAATGGGACGTAAGGGAGGGTCCAAAAGATCTTTATGTATGTTAGGTAATCCACCAATGCTGGGAAACATAGGATGAGGTGTTTCAAAAAATTCATATAAATCTTGACTGATCCTTCTTTCCATCAATAGATCATAGGTGCTCCCTCTGATACGATCAATTCTCTGATTTACTTCTTTCTTACTCAATTTGCGATAAGTCATGTTTTCATCCAACATCAGTGAAACTTTATTACGGTACCAGTCTGCATCCATCACTACTATGCAGCCACCTTTATCTGCTGGTTTGATCACCAAGCTATCTGTCCTTCTCAACTGTTGGAGAGCCTCTTTTTCTTTCCTGTTCAAGTTATAGAAACAATTCTTAACTTTATCTGTTGTACCTCTCACCTTGTTTATCTCATCCTCACACAATTTCATAAAAAGTTCTACTTGATGAGGATTAACTGGAGTAAATAAACTCAATTTCTTATAGGTCTGCTGTTCTTTCGTAGAACCTTCCCCAAAAATATATTTCAGGGACACGTTCCTGCAGAACAACCTAACATCCGTCATGAATTCATTCACATCAGAAGAAACAGCTGGAATAAAACTCAGTCCCTTATTTAACAGGCTGATAACATCAGGATCCAGTGTGATCTTGGATAAGTTAACTACTAAGTCATTACCCCCAATATTTAGTCCACAAACTTCCTCCGTTTGTGTTCTTGACTCTGCGTCCTCTGTGGCCTGAATGAATTCTCCCTCACAAAAACCGGCAACGGCCAGTTTACTGGTAGGTGCATTGTCACTTCTTTAGGTCTAGTAGCACAATTAATGGTGATGTTGGAATTACTACCATCATTGGTATCGTTAGCACCAGTACCTCCCAGATCCCTGGTGACAATATCAGTGCTAACCGTAGGAACCTCCTCTCCTGTAGATGAAGTCGAGGAGGGAAGAGAAGTTGATGAGGTAGTAGTTGTTCGAGAAGGATACAAAGTGTTAGCAGTCTCTTTTACAGCCAAACCTTGTATGGCTTTCTTTTGTTTAGTAGTAGAAAAATGGGGACGTCCTCGATTGGTGTTATCCTCTCTAGGCCATTCAAAGATATGACCGTTAGTGAAATCCCTATGATCTTGATTCAGTTTACCCATTTTTTGTAGTTTAAGCTTATTGTCATAAGTGTTTAAGTTCACTTGTAACTGTTCAATCTGGCATAAATGCTGGTCCTGCAAATCACAACGTTCCAGTTCTTCTTGTTTCTTAGAAATAAAAGAGGAAATTTGTTCTTCTTCAGGTTTAAAAAAATCGATGAGCAGCCTCATGTATTTTTGGCTAGTTTCCAAATTAATCCTTTGCCATTGGGCTAACAGCTCTGGATAGGTGTTTCCATAAGAGGGAAGGCATTTAACTCTCATTCCTCTTGGCACTATCTGATGAAATAGGCAAGCTTCCAAATGGAAGCGTTGCCATTGAAGCCTTTTAAGGCGATAAGCAGCATTTTCTACTTCGCGAAGTGTGTCAGAAAAACTAGCATCTACTGCAAGGTTTGTAGTATTAGGTGCTAAACTGTCACTACTAAAATTAATAGTTAAAAGTGGATTCACAATGTCTCTAGAAAAACCCGGAAAATTGCATGATTTCACTTTCACTGCTGCTCCTGTTTGCCCTTCTGCCATGTGTAGAGTGGGAGAAACAAACAACAAAACAAGAAATAAATTCTCCTCACCACTACTAAAGACACTGAGGGTAGACAAATGAACAAAGAAAAAAGACCTTGGGTGTCGTCCACAGCTTCAGGCTTCAGACTGTTAAAACGCAATTTATTAATCGCTTAAAAAGTGAAGCTGACAGGATGTAAACTTCACTAGAATATGGTGAACTGAAAAAAGTTACTAATATCAACTACAGAAAAATATTTCTGATGGGGTTCTAACACATTTAAGAGTGTATGTGGATCAGGTACCGTAGGTGCTCTAGGTATTACTGCCTCATTTACAGCCTGCAGGTCTTGAACCATGCGCCACTCCCCATTTGCCTTTTTAACCAGGAACAAAGGTGTGTTACATGGTGAATCAGGAGATTTGATTAACACACCACCTTTAAGGAGTGCAGCTATACTGGGCTTTATCCCTACCTCTGCATCTTTTCTTAGCGGGTATTGACGTTTTTGAGGTCTAAATGTTGATTTTGGTGTAATCACCACTGGTCCTGCCATGCGAATAAGGCCTACATCTGATTTCCCTGTGGACCACAATTTGTCTGGAATACCTTTCAGAGCATTCTCTTCCTCCTTTAACAGGAGTATTTGTCAAGTATTTTTGCAAAAATACAGGTGTGCTGCTGGCTTAGTTTGAGTTACCCAGTTCAATTTTTGTTCCTGTACTCCCTGCTCCAAGAGTTCCTTCCTGGTCTGTTTTTCCCATTTGGTAATCTTCCTGCCCAATTCTACCCATTTTGTGTTTCTGTCTTTGGTGAGGCTTACATGTGGTAGGAGGTCAGATTTGTAAAGTGCTGTTATTTCTTTAGGCAGAGAGCAGCTGGCTACACTATTTCCCATTGTGTCCCAGTATACGTCACGTAACACTAGCCTTGCTGTGGAATATTTAAACAGCTTATCTTTGTAGTCTTCATCTGGCCCTGGTATGTCACAAAAATACAGGGTGCAGAGCAGTAATGGCTGTTTTTTAATAGCTAACGAGGGAAATTTGCTAATGGCCAAATCCACTAATTCTTTGGTTACAGTCCCTGGACCAGTAGTAACCAGGTCCTGACTGTACCAGTAAAACATCTCACCTCTCAACTGCACTACGCAGGCATCATGCACTTCGCAGATGTCGATCTGTCGTTGTGCTTGCATCCCTTGTATAGTCGGAACTACCGCTATGCCAAATAACTGCATCAAGTCTCTGCCTAGAAGATTTACTGGGCATTTTACAGACACTACAATTTTGCTTCTCTGCGTCAACCCTGTTACAGGATCTGTGATTATAATTTTGTGTGAGAGAGGCTCACTTGCCCATTTGCAGCCTTAACAAATATGTACTCCAAAGATCGTGTACACTCCGGTAATTTGGAGGGATATATCAGGGTCCGTGAAGCCCCAGAATCACACAAAAAGCTAACCTCTCTCCCTTCCACCAAAAGGGTGACTTCTGGCTTGATGTCTGCTAAAAAGAGTTCCAAGCACAGATGCCAAGTCCAATACCTCATCACTTTCATTTTCATTGTCATCCCCTCCACCGTCCTGTGCTTCCTCTATTCTTGCCTCTACATTACCATTTATCCTGCTTTGTATTGTAACCCTTCCCTGTGCTTCCTGACTATCATATAGTCAGTCATCACCTTCTTGTTCATCCGTCCTTGACCTATTCCTTTTGCAATCCCTTGCCATGTGACCTTTCTTCCCGCATTTAAAACATTCTCCTCTTTTTTTACATCCCTCAAAATCTTCTGACCATTGGTCAGACCGCCTACCTTCCCTATTTTTGCCCTTTTTTCCAGGATGTACCACGTATACCTCAGCCCTGTCTTCTAATGAAAATACCTGCATTTTCTTTTTCTTTTTGCTATTAAAGTGTCTTTCAGCATGCCTTGCATACTCAAGCAGTGGTTGCAATCTGCTTGTACGATGATCTACCATGTTTTTTGTAATAAAACTACTAATAGGAGCACTGCTCCCCTTCAGAAAGGCATTTTTTTTTACTGTTGTTCATAGGGGGAGTCTACTGCTTGGTTGTCAGGGATTTGCAGCCCACAATGATTATTAAAGCACTCTATGAGCCTAGCAAAATAGCGGTCGACTGACTCACCTTCTTGCTGGATACACTGGTTAATGCAGGTCCAGTCTGCCCGTGGTCGCCACTTTTCAAAAATTCAGTTTGTAAACTCTGTTACCTGGGCATTTAATCCTGCGTCATCATGCAGAAGGGGTCTCTGCTGAGCATCACGAGGATTCCAAGTACCACAGACGATGTGCCAATCTGAACCTATAATTTGTCTTACCACTTTTTCTATCTCTTCTCCATTTAGGTTATAGCTTAATCTCATACCTTGCAGGTCCTCTGATAATTTTTGAAAGTTGACCCTAGGGTGAGGAATACCCTCAGTGGCTTTCCGAATGTCTTCGGGGCTCCAGGGTCAATATACTAATAAAGTGGGGTCTTGATTATCCTGACCTGCTCTAGGATTAGGTACTTCTATAAGTGGGCACATTTCCTCCTCCCTAGTTGTAGCTTGTGCATTACTAAACAATTTCCAAACCTCAATGTTTTTATCTTCGTTATCTATATCCTTTATTCTGGTCCTTGTGCCTATGGGAGCCATAACTTTTACTAACTTCATTCTTACAGGATCTTCATCTTCTGAAACCATAGGGTATAGCGGAGGTGCTTCATGCTGGTTATTTGCCCTATATACCGGTGGGGGAGGGGGTGCCGAAGCTAGTACTAGGTGATTGTCTTCTTTGTCTAAAAACATTGTTTTAGAGTTCTTGTCTTTTTGGTCTCTGCGATTTGCTTCCTCCAGCCACCTGTGCGCCTGGGGAATTCCTAACTGTCGCTGTTTTTTAACTCGCCCCTTGGAATCTGCTTTTAATTGCTTTATCAGCGAGGATTTATCTAATTTTCTATCAAAATCATACTCAGTTACCCATTTTGTAAAATATTTAACATTATCTGTGCGCTGCTTCTGCATATATTTACCATTTTCTGTTAATGGTGGGTCTTTTGATGTTTTCGTGCAACAGTTACAATTACCCATTCTCTCACCATGTAGTTACCTTTAGTAATTTCACCTACTACCTTCAGTTTTAACGTGTACCATGGATTTTGTTATAGTCTCTTCAGAATGACTGTCTAACTTCCTACTATTTTGTTCACCTAGTCTATGACAGAGCTGCAGTTTTTCTCTGTCCCTGACTGAAAACACAATCTAACAGTGATTAATGCATTTTCCTATCCCTGACCATTTCAAAACAGAAAAGTAAAACCACCTTACCTGAGCCTACGTGATTGACCACTGATTTGCGAATACCCATCCTTCAATCGCAGATCAGAAGGTGACTGGCCTCTTTTGACGACAACTCAGTCGGAGGTATTTATATTGCAGAAGAACCGATTTGGATTCTTCCCCGTATGGTTTCAGCCACCTGGCTGTCTGATCTGAGGTGAAGAGAGGGTTCCGATCCGAAGAACCAATCTGTAAAAGAAAATACAAAGATCACTTCACGTAAGGTTCAAGCAAGGCACCCTTTATTACTTGCAGCAAGAAGACAAAGCATGTAGGTACAAGGTCTGTCTGATTTTCACTAGCTCAGCCTGCTGCTTTTATAGTTCTTTGCACGTACACAGCAGATGTTTATCAGATAGTTGCTGACCTGCAAAAACATTTCTCAGAATTCAGTTTGACCACAGGGCTTAACCTGCCAAACCCAATTTCTGAGTAATTGTCCTGCAACTGTCTCTTCTTGACACACAACATTTATCTATTGCTAGTGTGAGGCCCCTTTCTCAACATTCCATTACAGGAACAACCAGACTTTCAGACGTCAGCAGCTTTTACAGAGACCACCAGTATTTACACATTTTACACAGAATAAATGTATTAACTGTTAACCTTTTAGGTGCAGAATTGTACACCAAATAATATGTACATTTCTCTAACATCCGTATTTGGAGTTTGATACTCATAATTCAGAGTCCTGTAATTTATATATCAAGCCAGAATGTGGAGTGATGCAGAAAAGTTAAAACTGTCTGTAATGCTGTTAAAGTGTTTCCGCAGGGGGGCTTTAATCCATGGCACTGACTCCGCTACAGCTACTAGTATGTGGGGGGCTGCAATCCTATTGCTAGATATTTATATACTGACTTCAATCCTGCTGTAACCTGGAGTGGAGTAATATTCCAAGGTAATACAGCTGTCAAATTACTATGTACTCCCCATCAATGCATTTGCAATCTCACTGTTCGCAGGATAGTAATTATGAGCTTTGGAATTTCAACATGAGCAGCCCAGTTCAGATATGTGCAAAAATGGTTAAGGCAGTGAAAATAAATGTTACCCAGAGTATTGAAACTGCTGGCTGCCTAGGTCCAGTCAGCTGAACACTGGACAAGCTAATGAAAGTGAATTAAAGTGTTGGAACATTAATGTCGTTGTTCAGAATCTAAAGATGTAAAGGTCTTTTGCAGGCTTTGTTTTCTGTTTTATCTTCAAGTAAAGGTTTTCCAATAAAACAGATGTCTTTAAACTAATGTCATAAACATAAACAAATGACTACGATAACAAAGTTGACTTCAAACTGTCATAAAGAGGTAATGATTAACCTCTATAATAAACCTTTTTTTTAACTACATTACCAATGACATGTTAAATGCTTGCCTACGGCAAAAGCAAGTCTGTGCTAGATCAAGTATCAGATAATTTATATGAGCATAGCCAATTAAGGAAGTTAAACAGTAAAACCCTCATGCCCTGGTCTACCAGTGATGCAAAAGTTGCAAGAAAATAATTTACTTTTCTGGTTATGCTTGATATACTTAACATGTTTATTTGAAAATGAACTTTTCAGAGAAAGTCAAATAAAGGTCAGATTGTACTTCCCCACTTTAGTCCTTGGTTAACTTGTAATATGACACAAAAAGTAATAAATAACTACATTTGAAGAATATTTATAACCTCTGAGATCATGAGACTGAAACCTGTTAGGCAATTTCCTTTTTAATCATCTACTTGTACTGCATACATAAGCTTCCAAAAATATCTAATGACTTCAGAACAGCACTTAAAATGCACATTGTTTGCTCTTCAAGTTTGCATTTGTAATTAATAAATGTTGAATAATTTAGTCTCACTTGTTTGTAATTAATTATTGTGTTTTCATATCTTAGTGTGTATCCATTTCTGTCATTTCCTTCATGAGTGAAAATGGGCTATTAATTTTTTTACTTATTTATTTATTTAGTCATTTGATTATTGAGATTTTCCGACTGGGCCATGCAAGCCCTCTTTTCAACACTGGCCTGGTGAGAAAAGCTCCATGAAGATAAAACATTTATGTACATATCACAGCTGAGCTAGCATGATAATTAGGCAAAAGAAGTATCAAGTAAAATATTTCACAGTTACATACAGACATGCAGACATACCAAACCGATACATATCTAACATAAACATCTTAGAATGAGGTAATGAGGTAAATATATTCCAATACAAATCAGTCAATAAATGTCAAAAATCGGTTTAATATCTGAGTGTTCCAAAGCAGTGGCAATGTCATAGATCCCAAAGTACTGCGATCATTAGAAAGGTGACTAGCCACAAGTGATGTTAAGGAGGAGAGAGGCATAACTAAGGAATTGTAAATAGGATAATAGATAGTCAGCTAGTTAGGATAGAGCATTGACACAATCTAGTATTTAAGAGATGAGCATAGAGGTTTTTCTTAAACCTAAGTTTAGTGTCTAGTTCTCTAAGTGGGCTGGGTATGGTTTTCATATCTTGGAGATAGAACTGGAGTAGAGAGTATTCTCTGATGATTTCATGGATTTAGTTTGTTGAGACAGGACTTTATCTTTAGAATAGAGAAGTTTGCTAGAGTTATACCACTGTTGGAGTGTATGCATTGTTTAAACTTTCCTAGGAGGCTGTTGTGCAGGTTAGTTTGGATAGAAGCAGCATTTAGCAGTGTTAGCAGGAGAAAAGTATTCATGGTAAATATGCAAACAAGGCCAGTGATAAATTACTTCACTCTTTGTAAAATGCTAAGCCTTTGGTGAGTTTTCTTTATGGCATTCAATATGTGAATATCATATTTGAGCTTGTCCTCAATTGTTACAATGAGCAACTTGGTGTTGGAAACCTGCTCAAGTTTAATGTTTTGAGCAGAGGAAATGTTCATACTATTTAAGTTTTTGGGAACTGGTTTTGGAGAAGAAGGGCATCGGTTTTGTTTTTCAGCATTAACATTATCTATCTGCTGTTTTACTGCTGAGTAGGATTCCTGCATAATGGTCTGTAGCTGTCCCATTGAGAGGGCAGAGCAAATGTCTGTAGTATCATCTGCATGTTGAATAATACTGTATGATGGTACAGTGCAAAGCTTTTTGTATATTTTAAATAGCAAGATTCCAAGAATGGATCCCTGAGGGATACCTGTAGAGACTGGGAGGAAGGAAGAACATGTGTTTTGCCACATTACTGCTTGGGTGCTATTACACAGATAGCTCTTGAACTATGATAATGTTTTATGAGATAATTTCAGTTCTGTTAGGTTTTGAATCAATTTTGGGTGTGGAACAGTATATGCTGCCTTCAAGGGGTCCAAAAAATGCATGTGACTTGGTTTGCCAGCATTGCAATGTTGATTGACATTGTTTAGAAAAGGTGGAAGAGTAGTACTTGTGGTATGGCGGGGGTGAAAACCACATTGGGTAGGTTGTTGCAGATTGTCGTTCAGTAGATATTGGAGGATTTTAGTGTGCATGCAGTGCTCTAGGACTTTTGAGAGAAGGGAAAGTACAGCTATGGGTCAGTACTTACCTAGGTCATTACAGTTTCCTATATTATGTAGTGGTACTATGTATGACTGTTTCCATATTACAGGAACATACAACTTGATAATGGATATATTTATAAGGATGGGGACTAGAAATGTGCAGGTCTCAGCTGCTACCTTGATGTACTTTAGTGGCAGGTTTTCAGCTGCTGCAGTACTTCACTTCCTTTTAAGGAGGAGCTTTTTGATGGCTGGAGTAGGGATGTTTTTTAGTGCAAAGGTGTTTGCATGAGATTGATTTTCAGGTTTATTATAGCATGGTTAAGCTCTACCTAGGTTGGTTGCTGAATTGATAAAGAAAAGGAGTTTGCTATAATGTTATCAGTATCACTGATTACTATTGGTCCAGACCACTTATTACTATTAATGAGATAAAATAAGTAATGAAATATATTTTATAAAGCCCTCATAACTTTTTTTTCTAAAATGTTCCCTAGTGGTGTCCTGATGCACACTCCCTTTTTGCCAATACTGGCCCAGCAAAACGTCATTATTCTTAAATTTGGTATAGCACAACATTGAAGAAATATTAGTTGTATACAGTATTGATGGACCCTTCTTACTGGTGGCTAACAACTTCTGTCACATTTCATGAAGACCAGTCATGTGACTCCTGACTCATCACACACTCACCATATCCTGTTTCTCAAAATGCTGCAACATCTACGATGGTTATAGTTCTGAGAGAAGATCGTCAGCCCCATGCCAGAAAGACAGAGTATAGATAACCAGTTAAAAATTGTGATTTTGAAAGGGTAGAAATTTATCCTTTTGGCAATCCATCTTGCAATATTAGGAATCACAACGTAGTATATGAAAAGTTTCCTTTATCTGCTTTGGAGGTTGTTGAGATTTAATATTTCAGGGATCTTTTACTAATACATTTTGTATGCAACACCAGATTGCAGCAGCTTATGTGCTGAACTTGTTAACACCCCTTGAATATCATAACCCACGCATATAAACACAAACCATCAACCTACCTTCACGAGGCTCTCAATAAAAATTTGCCCAAACAACAGAGACCCCCAAGACAGAAATGCACTCGACCACCACAACATAACACCAACCCCAGAACACATAGCTCACCACCACAGTGTGCCCCTCAACCCAAGCCCTTAAGGCAAAACACTTTACCCAATATATTAATCATAGGAGACTCAATTGTGAGGCACATTGATGTCCCACTCACTAGAATGAACAAGGAGAAGGTGACAGTCAGTTGTTTATCAGGTGCTAGGATCCGCCACATAACACATGCACTCAAGTCACTCCACAAGTACAAATATGACTCAGTCATTGTCCATGTGGGTGTGAATGACCTGACCTGATGCGTTTAAGGTGGAGGTGGGATTACATCAAGGATCAGCTCTGTGCCCTTTCTTATTTGCAGTGGTGATGGACAGGTTGACAGATGAGATTAGACATGAGTCCCCATGGACTATGATGTTTGCAGATGACATTGTGATATGTAGTGAGAGTAGGGAACAGGTTGAGGAGAGGTGGAGATATGCTCTAGAGAGGAGAGAAATGAAGGTCAACAGGACTAAGACAGAATATATGTGTGTGAATCCGAGGGAGAATAGAAGAATGGTGAGGATGCAAGGAGTAGAGTTGGCAAAGGTGGATGAGTTTAAATACTTGGGATCAACAGTTCAGAGTTATGGCGAGTGTGGAAGAGGGGTGAAGAAGAGAGTACAGGCAGGGTAGAGTGGGTGGAGAAGAGTGTCAGGAGTGATTTGTGACAGACGAGTACCAGTAAGAGTGAAAGGGAAGGTCTACAAGAGGGTAGTGAGACCAGCTATGTTATATGGGTTGGAGACAGTGGTATTGACAAAAAGGCAGGAGTCAGAGCTGGATGTGGCAGAGTTAAAGATGTTAAGATTTGCACTGGGTGTGTCAAGGGTAGACAGGATTAGGAATAAGTATATTAGAGGGTCAGCCCAGGTTGGGCGATTTGGAGACAAAGCCAGAGAGGCCAGATTGCATTGGTTTGGATATGTGCTGAGAAGGGATACTGGGTATATTGGGAAAAGGATGTTAAGGATGAAGCTGCCAGGTAAGAGGAAACGAGGAAGGCCTAAGATAAGGTTTATGGATGTGGTGAGAGAGGACATGCAGGTGGTTGGTGTGACAGAGCAAGATGCAGAGGACAGGAAGAAATGGAAACAGATGATCTGCTGTGGCTACCCCTAATGGGAACAGCCAAAAGAAAAAGAAGATGTACCCACATACAAATTGGTTCAGCAATATCCATATTTATGTGACATGATAAAATTAACTATTTAGGAGTATGGATTAAAAATTATTCCAGTGCACAGCAAAGGATATGTGGGAAGACACTAAACAAAAGATAATACAAAATCTGAGAAATTAGAAGCTCTGTTATATAGATATGGATAGTAAAATTCAAACATTTACAATGTTTTTAGTCCTTTTAGTCTTATACACTGGTCAGGCATATTTTTTATCAACCAGAGGAGAAGTTGTGAATATCAATTAATAAAGGGTTGAAGGATTTTATCTGGGAGGGGAAGATAAGAGTCAAGTGGGATAAACTGATTCTTCCAATAGAACAAGGCAGATTGGGATTGGCTGATTTGAAGGGATATTTCAGAGCTACACATTTAAGGTTTCTATACATAGCACAAGCATTAACCTATAATGCAAAGTGGAAAGGGGTGATGATGAAACAGGTGGAAAGCTCAAGAAACAAGGAGAGACTGAGATTATAGGTGCAGACCTTTAAGAAGAATAACAATAATCATACAGAATATTATATACATAAAGTAGCAGAAAGTATTCTAAGAACTAAGCCAACACGGGAATGGAGAAAGGAGATTCTGCCGATAGGGATGACTGCAACTAGGGATACAGACAATAGGCAAGAGGGGGCTGGAATTTATTGGAGAAAACTGGCAAAGGAATCAAGGTAATGGGAGCAAATAACTAGAGAGGAAATGTTAATAGAATGGGAAGATGCCAAGAATTTATTTAGACTGCAGTTTAGAGATTGCCTTCCATATCCAGGATTGATATCAGAGTATAGAAAGAAAAAGGGGGTTCCTAAATGAGAGACCAGCACCGGTATAATTTTTAGTAGAATGCAGAACAGAAGCTGCTATTAAAAAAGGAATAATTAGCAGAGCATACACAACATTGCGTTATAACTATAAGAATCAATACGAGGAAGTTAAAATAGATTGGGAAGAGAGACTGGATAAGCAATTCACAAAGAAACAATGGTAGATTATATGTTTGTCTTCCAAATATGCAGCAAAATCTAGAAGATTTAGAATTTTTGCTTGGAAATGTTTACATATATATTTTATACCCCGTGTAGGTTCCAGAGAATTTTTTCCTCAGGTAGACAACAAATGTTGGAGGGATGATGGGGGAAGAAAGATGTAATTGGGAACATATTTTCAGGGAGTGTAAGAAGTTGGAAGACTTTAAAGACTCCCTGCAGATTAGTCTATCAGAAATACTGGGTGAGCAGATTGATGTAACTAGGGAAATGATTTTTCTGAACTATGATACAGAATCGGAATTGCCTAGTCGCAAGTAACGCCTTGCTGACTCTAATTATCATGGCTGCCAAAAAAGCAATTACTAGAAAATGGAAATCAAAGCCTAAACCAAATGTGCTATAAGTAGTGAATATTCTAACAGCAGCTGGAATTGGGGATGTTTAGAAAAGGGTAGGAGCAAATTACATTGGAAAAATGGGAACTGCTGGAACAACACATTCAGGGGAGTAATGAGTTTTAAAAGAAGGGAGGATTTGAATGAGCTATGTAATGTTTGACTGACAGTGATTGGGTAGATTATAAGTGATGTATAATGTTGGCAACTAAAATTGTGTCAATATGGTCTGAAGTGTAAAATATTTGCACTTGGGACTACGTCAGTATGGTTTGTTTTTCATTTATATAAATGTATGATTGACTATATCATAAGTGATAATTTAATAAAGATGCTTCTTGTTAAAAAAAAGTTAAAAATGGTATTAGAAGGACACCAGAATGTTTAAATGAATTAGATGGCCATTGTAAGATTAACAGTATAATGAAGCTTCATAGTCCAAAAATATATCACAAAATCTTCCTCAGCCTTCCAATTCCACCTCATCTCAGTACTTCCTACCTTTGGTAAAATCCTTGAAAAAATTACTAACAACAAATTCGCCACTTACCTTAACAAATATCACTCATCTTCATGGAAGCATCACGGCCTTTAAGTAGAAGTATCATGACCTCTATGTGGACACTCATTGATCATATCCTCACAAACATGGATAAAGGTAGCCTTACTGGCCCAGTATTCATGTATCCTACACAGAGCTTTGAGCTGGTTGACCACCCCATTCTATTATGCCACTTACAGGATATTGGTGTAATCTCTGAAGCTAGCTAGTGGTTCAAAGATTTCCTAACCAAACGAACTTTCACAGTTAAAACTGGTCCTGTCTTATCAGGTACAGCCTTTGCTCATTCAGGAGTTCTTAATTTTTGCAACATTATTTTACATTTTTGTATATAAATAGTCTTTTGACCTATTCACAATTTCTCATTTATGGTGCTGACACGGTTATCTATAGAGTGAGCCCTTCCCAAGAAATCATCCAAAATCAATTTCAAGCTGTCTTTCTACAGCTAAATCTTGGCTTTGTTCTAAAGAAATTACTCCTAAAAAAAAAAAGCCACTAGCCCTGTCCACATCAAACACCTAGACAATAACCTAATGGAATCTACCACATCAGTGAGGTACCTTGGCATTTGGCTTGACCAATCCCTCAACTTACAAATCCACCCTCAGAAAGACAGATCCAAAGTCATCTACTTTCTAATCTGGGCCCAAATGAGATCTCATTTCCTCTCACATCTGGCTTGAGCAGCCTTAGGCAAAGGTGTCCTACTTCTTCCCCTTTACACTACTTCATTTGCCAGTGCCTTACAAAAAAAGTACCACCTTACAATCTCTTTCTAACTTTCTAATAAAATCTGCTGTTTCAACACAAACTCCTGTCAGTATGGACATCAATGGAACACCTTAGAAAAGACTAATTGGCTACCCATTCAAGGCAGAGGCATCCTTCTTCTTGGCTTCTTCATCTTTAAGTTACTATACTAAAACACATTATCCCCTTGAGACCATCTACATCCAACTCACACAACAACTTAAGAAGCCAAATGATTACTGGTGCTATTCTCATAACTCCATCTACTTAACTTCATTCTGCACCCCATAGCCTCTCTGTTCTTGCCCCAACGCTGTGACATTCATAACCACTTGATCTCACTAAAATCAGAGGCTACAAACAGTTCAGACCTCAGAGGCAACAGACAGTTCACCTATGTCCCCTGCAACAAGCTGTGGTCAATCATGAACTTCAACACGTTGATATGGCCAGAGTTATAGCCATTCTGTATTCCCTCACCTGTTTGAGGAAGCTCACAGGTAAACTGCCTTTTCAGTTGCAAAAGGTGTGTCTCATACCGCTGTTTTTCCCCTAAATTGCAGCACTCATCTCTATTGCACAGCTACTTGCATTATCATTTGCAAAACTAAGCAAGGCATGTATGATCTCATTTCAAATAGTAAGAAAGTTGTTTAGCTTTGCAAAAGTTTGACATGTAATGTTTAGAACAAAATCTTGCTTAACAGCTTTCAGTGTCTCAGTCTGTTACTACAAACTCTCCACTCACATCACATTTCAGTTGTCCAGTTCCATTTAAATTGGCCAGAATCACACTCCTGCTGGCTGTGCAGTTTCTAGTCATTACTGTATATGCATACAATGATTGATGGCAGTGTTTTAAAAAAGATATCATTGATCTTGGTCAGGGGAGCCCGCAGGATTTTTACAGGGGGGGTGCAAACCCAGAGCACCACACACAGCCCCCCCCCCCACATGCAGCCATTCCAGTCTCCCATTACTTGGCTATTTTTCCCCATTTGCCATAATCACTGTTCAAAACTCTCAGTGTGCATACTGTTTTAAGCTTTACTTCTACAATGATTACAGATATTTGGATTTAATTTACAACTTTTATTTCAAATTTTATAGCACTAACATGGATAGACCTTTGCAAAATAAAGCAATAGTCTTACAATGAAAACAGACCTAGCATTAAAGTTTCTCTACCTTTGAAACTTACATTCACTGAAACAGCATTGAAACCCACATTCAAAAAAATGCATCTGCCAGTGGCAGGTTAAGTTTACTGTTTTCAAACCATAGGCCCCTTGCACACATTTTTAGGGCCATGCAAAATTTCTTTTATTCACCTTCCTGACTGTATTAATTATAATATATAATTGAATTATAACCCTTGTATAATATAGCACCACTTGTTAGAGTGTGTTTTAAATTTATAGTTTTGTACATTTTTCCAGTAAGCAATGAAACAAAACATATGAACCAATAATGACAAACTGCCCAATTCAGAACATTTCAACCATAAAAGGCCACTCAAACTTCTGTCATTACAATCCACCAGTATCAGTTAATATACACAATTTCTGCAGAAGTAAAAGTCATCTAAATAATTCCACATTAAAGAGATCTGAAACCAATGAAGAGGTTGTTGCTAGAAAACAACTTTATATTTCAGTGTTTCATCTACAAATTCAGTGCCTGCTGCCCTTAAGGAATAAATTGGTTATTTTACATTAAAAAAATGGTAGGTTGGTATACTGCAATAGGGAATGGGTGGCAAGCTGAAAAACAGGTTCATGGTTAATAGGCATCTCATCCAAAGGAGGACATACTCAGGACCGCAGCATCCCACCCCTTAAAATACAGATCTACATGCTGTAATAGTAGAACCTAAAACCTTCTACATCAAGATACAAGTATACTACCTGCTGTGCTATTAACACTGTTTTAAAATTCTATACAACAATAGTGATACCATTTGTTAAACAAAACAGTTACTCATTTTAAGTAAACTTAGCATGAGCAGCAGTAAACGTATCTTCCCATGAAGCTCACAATTCCTTGAAATGCACTTGAAAATAAATTTCACCTGCTAACTCTGACTATGGCATTTCACTCTGTCTTTCTCTCTCTCTCACACACACACACACACACACACACACACACACACACACACACACACACACACACACACACACACACACACACACACACACACACACATCTCAACCTCTTAGTGCAAGAAATCTGGACAAAGCCTATAATAAATAGGAACAGATTATAACTATTGCTCTTATTAACTTAAACAATTGCTAGAATAACAGGATTTGTGTTAATATGCATTTTTCTAAAGGATATGATGTCTAAAACTCAAATGTGTGTTATTATTTAGCAACTTCATCCTTTTAGGAGGAATATGGGGCAAAAATCTGGACATTCTGCAAAAACCTGGACAGCTGAAGTGTATGCTACCTCCCTCTTATACACACACACACACACACACACACACACACACACACACACACACACACACACACACACACACACACACACACATATCTCAACCTCTTAGTGCAAGAAATCTGGACAAAGCCTATAATAAATAGGGATAGATTATATGATGTCTAAAACTGAAATGTGTGTTATTATTTAGCAACTTCAATCCTTTTAGGAAGAATATAAAGCAAAAATCTGGACATTCTGCAAAAACCTGGACAGCTGAGGTATATGCTACCTCCCTCTTATAATAACACACACACACACACACACACACACACACACACACACACACACACACACACACACACACCTCTCAATCTCTTAGCACAAGAAATCTGGAAAAAGCCTGTTATTAATGTTGGGGACAAAGGCCCAAAAATAGGGACACATTTAGAAAGTTGCTAGAATAAAATGATTTGTGTTAGAATGCATTTTCTAAAGGATATGAAGTCTGAAACTCAAATACATGTCATTATTTAGTAACTTTAATCCTTAGCTCATCTCAACTGATTTGTCAAAAAAAAAACAGAATTTTTATGAGGAACAGACCAAAAATATAAAGCAAAAATATGGACATTCTATAAAAATCTGTACAGCTGAAAGGTATGACACGCACATACATCCTGCTAGCTCCTTAGAAAGTGGATAGAACAACTAGGCTTGCATTAGTATGCATTTTCTGAGGATATGAAGTCTAAAACTCAAATGTCTGCCATTATTTTCTGACCTCACTCCTCAATGATTTGCCAGAAAAAAACACAATTTTATGATAAACAAACCGAAAATATGCATCAAAAATCTGGATAATTGTGAGGTATGACTCCGTCCCCATTATGCACACTCCTACCTCCTCTTACTTACACACAAACACACACACCCATGCCTCCCTCTTTCAAACACACACACACACACACACACACACACACACACACTTACCTACTTCTTGCACACACACCCCTACCTTTACCTATCTACTATACACGCATACACAAATCTACCTACCTACTTCTTACATCCACATACCCCTGCCTATTTCTTCCACACACAAACATACCTCTTAAACATGTAAACATGCACAGACCTACCTCTCACTTGTACCTTTGTCCGCAGTTCAAACATTATCTGCGGTTCAAATTCCACAAGGGTGCGGAAGATGAAGACGTAAACATCGGTCACACAGATGCAAAAATGTCTGTGCGACTAGAAGCAAAGGGCATTCGTAAAGAAGAATGCCCTTAAAAAAAAGTTTTTTTTTTAATTAGAATAAAATTAGTCTCCCAGCCAGGCCATTCCAGTGGGGGTGCAAGTGCACCCCCCTGTACCTGCCTGTGGGCACCCTTGATCTTGGTGTCTGCTCATGCATTTGTAGAACACTATGCCTGTAGTCAAAACTCTCTTTCCTTTCTACTCATTGCCTCCCTGAAGTTGATGCAGATTGGGCAAATCTCAGGTGTGCAAAACTACTGGGTTTGAGCAGGACAGAATTGCCTACTTTGCTCCCTTTCCCAGACCTCAAATGCACACATTTCTTCTCACTGCTCTCCTCCCATTTTTAATGACATCACAACCTGTTTAAAGACACAGCAACCTATCAGGACACAATACTATTACTATTCTCTTCCCCACTCACTCACTCACTCACTCACTCACTCACTCACTCACTCACTCACTCACTCACTCACTCACTCAGTGTCTACTCTATTAATACAACAACTATGACATTACTTCTGACAGTCTCTTTCCTATTCAGTCACTCAATGGCTGTTCAGTATATATTCACTCTTCCTTCTCTTTGCACTACTGTACTCCCCCTTCTTGTCTCAAAAACAACCTCTTCTTTTCCTAACCCATGTATCGGCTCCTCTGCACAACTTTACTTCATCAAATTTAATTTTATTCCTGGCTTCACACAAACCTCTCCCCCTTTTCTATCTTACTACCTTATTCTTATTCATACTTAGTATGTTTGATTCTCAGCTTTCTTTATCGCACTTCTTATTAACACACTCACTACTCTTATCACTCTGAGTTATCCCTAACATCACTCTAATGCCTACATATCTTTATTATTAAAGTTTTAACTTCATTGCCTCCCCATCCCATCACAAATAAATATGTTATTCGCTAGCTTAACTGTTCTGCTTCTCCTACCACTTTCCCTCCTCAAGGACTATCAAATCACTTTTACACCCAAATTTCCTCATCTACCATAACTCACCATTTAAACAATTCTTCCCAAAACTCTACAGTAGAGATTGCTCCACCTATATTTACCAGCTACTTTTTACTTTAAAAACAGAATTATTACCTCTCCACACTACCAACCCAGAAAAAAGCAAAAAAAAAAAAAAAAAAAAAAATTAACATAATAAAAACCCCTCACTCTCTTCAACATTCTTCAACAATTAAACTATGTGGTGATTTGCATCCTAACCCAGGCCTTTCTTCCATCTCTACCCCCTCACACCCAGATCCCCTCTGGTCCCCTGTAATAACTCCACACAACTAAACTTTACCTACATAAATGTATGTAGCAATTGTAGTAAAATCACTGAGCTGCATGCCTGGCTCTTTCATATAAAATATATTGTTGCCCTTACTGAGACATGGCTAAAACCTCATATAAAATACTCAGAAATTCATCCCCCAGGATACAGCATCATTAGGGCTGAATGGCTGAACAAAAATGCTGGAGGGGTAGCTATCCTCTACTATAACACATATGACATCTCTCCTCTTACAAAAACTCTGCCCAAATTCAATAATGCAGGGCCAATGCAGGGCTACCTATGTCCTACATACAATTTAATGACCATAAACTCCTTTGTATAATTGATCTATATATCTCCCCCTGGAAGAAATATTTACACCATTGAAAACATCTGTTAGTGGATCTCAGACAATATTACCCATGAAATTGTTAGCCTAGGTGATGTCAATATCAGCTGGAGTACTTTTTCTTCTAACTATTCTTTTTCTACCTTCATGGCTTCAAACAACTTATTACTTCTCCTAGTCTCTATAACAGATCTCAGGACACTAGTCTCATTGACTGGATTCTGCTCTCTGATCCTTGCAATTCCACTGCATCAGGAACCCTTCCTGAATCCCTTAGTGATCACTGTCCTGCATATGTACCAGATGTATTACTCACCATGCCAAACAACAAGTATAAAAAGTACTCATAAGCTCTCAAAACTTAACTCTGAATAATTTTTAGGTGCTCTAAACTCATTTAACTGGACTGTTCTGAAAGCCTTTCCCTAGATAAGGCAGTAGGAACATTAATTTCAACTTTAATGCAACACAGAGAAAACTCCACAAAAACCTACAACACTTTCAAGAATGTTGTAACCTTATCAAAAAGCAAGTCAACCTTGATAAGAAACAAAACTCTTTTGATTTATAAAAGAACCGTAGACACAACTCCCCCAAATTCTCATCATCCAAAAGGAACTAACAATGTCCTAAACCCTTAGAAACAGCCATCGTGTTTAGTTCATACTTCATTTACATCATAGCTGCCCTAACCAATGAATCCTTTCCTAACTCCTCTGACTAATGTCTATCACCTCTTCTAATACTCCTACCCTGACAGTAAAACCAGTCACAACCTTCTTCATAAAAAATTATTATCCAGACTTAAACTTTGCTCTCCCTCTGCCAACAAACTTCCTGCAGAATATGTCAAAAGTGCTGCTAACCAGTCTCCATCATTATAAACAACTCAGTACAGGAAGTTTATATTCCTAATACCTGGAAAAGATGCCATATCATCCCTCTCAGCAAAGGTGGCACTTCTACCAAGATATCAACAATTAAAATATGTGGTGATATGCATCCTAACACACACCAGCCTTCTAGCTGTACTCCCTTCTCACCTACATCCCCTCTGGTCACCTCTAATAACACCAAACAACTAAACTTTATCCCACCTCTCAAAAATATTGGAAATTAATGTGTCCATAAACAATTACGCTAACATCTCTTAAAGGAACAACTACTAACCAATACTCAACATGGTTTTAGACTTGCCCATATCACAACAACTGCCTTTCAAACTTTTATAGATAATATAAGTAAAGCCAGGGATAGAAGTAAACTTGTATCTTCATTATTCCTAGACTTATCAAAAGCTTTCAACATTGTCTCATAAAAAAATCCTACGACAACTGTCCACAGTGGGTATCTCATGATCTTCACTTCAGTGGTTTAATAATTACTTTAAATTCTACCCTTTCCCATTATTTATCCATTGACACAAGTATCCTTCAAGGCTCTATCCTTGGTCCTCTTCTATTTAATAAATTATAAAGAATCTTCATATTTCTGTACAACAAGCATCTGTTATACAGTATGCAAACAATTTGACCATTATCTGCCTCTCAGACAGTCAAGAAAACTTAGAAAAGATTATACAGCATGCCTTTAACTCTACTGAAAACTGGCTTTGGAACCACCAATTCCTTCTTAATCCAAAGAAAACCAAACTACATTTCACACTGAGCTAATCGGAGGAAGTCAGAGGAAGGGCTCTGAGCCAACTAATCTGTGATATATAACATTAAGTATCCTGTTTTTTGCTTATTTCTGAGTTATTTATAGCACTGTTATTGCCTGAATATACTTTGCTAGCTAGTTTCACTGTGTGTGAGGTATTAACTAGAAATTTTCTACAATGGTTAAACATCTGGTTGGGTTTGTTTATTCTGATTTCCTGCTAAGGAGTGTATCATATAACTTGTTTGCAGTTAAAAGCATTCTTTAGAGTCTCCTTGATCCCTTGTCTGTTTAAACATTTCTGCAGTTTTTTTTCTACCCAAGTAGTGTTGGTAGTGTAGCATTGTCCATATTCAGGCTTGTGTTTTGGGCCTAGTTGTTTTTTAGTAGAGGCTGTGTGTCTGAGCACATGTTCCAGGCCATCATAGCTTAGCCAAAGCTAGTATAGCATTTCAGTGAGAGTGAATTGTTTGTGGTCATTGGCTGACTGGGGTTGCCTGGACTACGGCTTGGAGTAAGCACCTCATTGGTTCTTTCAAGCTTTTTTTAAAGTTGTTTCAGGTTTCAACTTTGTTACTTAAGAAGTTAACTTGTGAGTGTTTCTGCCATTTCACATTGAGCTAATCGGAGGAAGTCGGAGGAAGGGCTCTGAGCCAACTAATCTGTGATATATAACATTACATATCCTGTTTTTTGCTTATTTCTGAGTTATTTATAGCACTTTTATTGTCTGCATATACTTTGCTAGCTAGTTTCACTGTGTGTGAGGTATCAAGTAGAAATTTTCTACAATTGTTAAGCATCTGGTTAGGTTTTGTTTATTCTGATTTCCTGCTAAGGACTGTATCGTATAACTTGTTTGCAGTTAAAAGCATTCTCTAGAGTCTCCTTGATCCTTTATCTGTTTAAACATTTCTGCAGTTTTTTGTCTACCTAAGTAATGTTGGTAGTATAGCATTGTCTATATTTAGGCTTGTGTTTTGGGACTAGTTGTTTGTTAGTAGAGGCTGTGTGTCTGAGCACATGTTCCAGGCCATCATAGCTTAGCCAAAGCCAGTATAGCATTTCAGCGAGAGTGAATTGTTTGTGGTCATTGGCTGACTGGGGTTGCCTGGACTATGGCTTAGAGTAAGCACCTCATTGGTTCTTTCAAGCTTTTTTTAATTTGTTTCAGGTTTCAACTTTGTTACTTGGTGGCATTGCAGTTGCCCAACCCTACTGTAAATTTGATCTGGGACGCTCCTCCCAGTCTAGTGTCATTACCTCATTCTATCTAATCCAGGGAGAACATTTGAGAAGGCCAACCCAGTTAGTTTCTGCTCCTCTTTTCCCCTCTCCACTTTACAAAAAAAAAAAAAAAAATTCTAAGCTTGTTTCCTGCCTTTTCTATAAGTCGTCTAGTCCAGATACAGATTTGCTGTATCCAGGACTGTTTGTAAGCTTCTGAGCCCCCAAGCCTTTCTGTGTTGGAAGGAAGCCTTCTAGCTTAATTTTGTTTCTTAGAACTAGCCAGTTTTCTAGTTTCAGCACTCAAATCTTTTTCTTTGAGCTCAGCACTTGTTTAGAACTCATTGTAAGCACTAAATAAGCTACATATTACTACAGCACTCAACTTTCCTCACTTGTCTAGTGGAAAACAGTTTTTAGTACTTAATAAATAAGCACCTATCAAGGCATGTCTAGGGGTCAGCTCCCAGTGTTTTCTCCTGTCTACTTGATGAATCTGGGCATCTTGGGGCAATACAGCAATTACCTCATGTACACAGACAACCCTCTCTTCCTACCACTCAACACTACAACCTGTCAGAGATGCACTTATATAGCCAAACTGGAAGAAAAGCTCTCTTCACCCAAGACTGGACTAGACAGTCAAGAGGAGAAGGTAAACACTTGCACTACACCACACTCATCATATAATCCCTCAAAACCTACACCACTAAAACACACACATAGAAAAACAAAACACACACCTACATTCACGGAGGCTCTCAAAAAAAAATCTACCTAAACAACAGGGACCTCCAAAGCAGAAGCGCAAGCAACCTCCACCCCCAAACACAACCCAAATGACACATAGCCCACAAACTCAGTGTCTACTCAACCACAGCCCATAAGGCATAACAACGTACCCAACACTCTAGTCATAGGCGACTCTATAGTCAGGCACACTGATGTTCCACTCACCAGGCTAAAAAAGGAGAAAGTTTCTGTCAGCTGCCTGCCAGGTGCCAGGATCCGCCACATAATGCATGCACTCAGGTCAATCCACAACAAGTAAAAATATGACTCTGTCATTGTCCATGTTGGTGTGAATGACCTGAGATGTACCTCCCTGGACTACATAAAAAGAGACATGGAGGAGCTGTCCAATCCTGTAGCCCAGGCAGGTATGAGCCTAGCCCTGAGCAGCATCCTGCCATCACCCAGAAGGATCCCACAGTGCAAGGACAACATGATTGACTTCAACAACTGGCTAAGCTTCTGGTGTCATTCTAAGGGGATCCAGTACCTGTCTACCTGGGATGACATGATCGACAAACCACGATGCTTTGCCAGAGATGGCCCGCACCTGTCGTCCTTGGGATTCTGGATACTGGCTAAGGCTCTTGCCACCCTATAGCCTTTTTAGACAAGATTCAAATGACAAATTCACCACCATAACAGGTACAAGCAAGCAAAATCTGAGGGTAATGCTACTTAATGCTAGAAGTCTAAACCTCAAAATGCACTCACTCGAGGCACTCCTTAAAATGGAGAACATTTGCATCTGTGCAGTGACAGAGACCTGGTTCAAGGCTCTAGAGAGCACCCCTGCATTACCAGGCTATAATTCATGCCACACCTTTTGGCCACCTAACCTGGACTGAAGCACTAAAGGCAGAGGTGTGTACATATTCATTAAGGACATCCACACCTCCAGGCTAGTTGCTCAGCATAATGCATCCGAGATTATCCAAGTGCAACTAACTCTGGGCAAGACCGCAATCCAAATTGTAGCTTGCTACAGATCCCCCACCATGCCCCAGGATTCTCACTCCTCATTTCTTGATACACTGGAAAATATTATGGTACAACCTAACATCCTAATAATGGGCAATTTCAACTACCCCACCATTAACTGGGAAAACTACTCATGTACCAACTCTTGTGCTCAACGTTTTCTGGAATTCATACATTCCAATGCCTTGGATCAGCTTATCCACACCCCTACCAGGGGCAGCAATATCCTAGACCTGGTCATTACCAACATGGGCAACCGGTGTTCCACACCAGAGGTCAATTCCTCATTGGTCAGATCCAACCACAAGCAAATCACCCTACACATCCACATCCCACCCCTATCCCCCATTAGGGAAACCACTGTAATAATTTCTCCAAAACCAATTTCACGCTTCTTAAGACAGAAGTAGCAAACTTCACAACACACATGCTGACGGACAATAGAGGTACAACTGCTGAATCCTATACAATTGCACTTTATAAGCAATTATACAAGTGCATGGATTGTGCAATCCCTGACAGAACCAAGATGCTATCCTCCATAAAAAGGAAGCCAATATGGTGGTCCCCTGCCATAAACAAATGCTACAACAAAAGAAAGAAACTGTTGCAAAAAATAGTAAAATCCCATGATTGGTGGAACTCTGTGGCCAGCCTCAGTAAGAAGCTGAGATCCCTCATAAAATCCTCCAAAGCTAGTTATGAAAACAAAATTGCCACTGATTCTAAAAACAACCACAAAGCATTCTATAGCTATGTCAAGAATCTCAATGGCAACATTCAGATCTGCTCCGAGTTACAGCACAATGGCACTAAATATACAGAGCCAACTGATATTGCCAGCATCCTGGCAGATAGGTTCAGTGCTAACTTTTCCTCTCTCTCATTCCCTAAAGGGCCCATCTCTATAGTGGAAGAATGCAAAATTCCTGTAATCACAGCTGCACAGGTAAAAAGCACACTCTCCAAAGCCAAGAACACAGCACCCATGGGACCTGACAACATCCCAGGCTAAGTTCTACATGAACTACAGAACGAACTGGCACCCCACCTAAGTACCATGTTCAATCAAAGCCTCATCTCAGGCTTTGTGCCCACAGAATGGTGCACAGCAGCGGTTATCCCACTCCACAAAGGGTGAGCCACCACAGACCCTGGGAACTACTGCCTCATTAGCCTGATGAGCCTGGTCTGCAAGGCTATGGAACATATCATCATGGAACTTATAAACAATGACATTAATCTCCAAACTCTGGACCCTACCCAGTTTGGGTTTGTAAAAGGCAGATCATGTCTCCTAAACCTGATAGACTTATTTGAAGTCATCACCAAAGCCGTAGATAAGGGTAAGGTGGTTCACACAGCCTATCTAGATCTCGCCAAGGCTTTCGACACCATCCCCCACTCTGGAATTATAGATAAACTCACTAAACTAGGTATAAATCCCTATGTCACAAGATGGGTTGCCAACTGGCTCACTAACAGAACCCACACTGTGAAAGTAGCAGACTCTAAATCCAACTTCAGGCCAGTGACAAGTGGAGTACCACAGGGTTCAGTTCTAAGTCCTCCCCTGTTTGGTATCTACTTCTCTGAAGTACAGGCTAACACAGAAGGTCTTTGGCTAACAAAGTTCGCAGATGACTGCAAACTTGGAGCCATAATCAAAACTCCTAACAATGTGGACATCCTAGAAAAGGGCCTCACTGAGACAGATGCCTGGTGTCAAAGCCATGGCCTCAAGCTCAATGCCAAAAAGTGCATTGTCATCCCTTTTGGTAAAAACTCTGTACCCATGAACTACTACATAGGTGATAGTCTACTTAACACCGAAAGTGTGATAAGAGACCTTGGGACACAGGTGGACAGTAGTCTCTCCTTTGATAATCACATCGCCACAGTAGTCAGGAAATCTTTCTACATGGCACACCTCATCACAAAAGGTTTCTCATCCAGGAAAAAAGAGGTCATTGTTCCCCTCTACTCATCACTCATTAGACCCATTATAGAGTAAAACGCCCCTTTTGGTATGTACCTCACAAGACATTTACAACAACTGGAAAAGCCACAGAAATACCGCACAAAGAGCATTTCTGGCCTCAAACAGATGCCCTATGCAGACCGTCTCAAAAAAACTCCAGCTTTACTCTGTCGCATATCACCTACTCAGAGGTGATCTCTGCCTAACATACAAAGCTATGTCAAACCCAGAGCTGTTGGACATGCTCCACTTAAAGAAATCCCAATCCCTCCAAGCTACTCAGGGACCTAAACCTTGTCACCACAATTAACAGATCATGCTGGAGGGATAGATTCCTGTCCAAGAGAATTTCCATACTCTGGAACAAACTACCTATCTATATGAAACAAAGCTCCTCATTAGCACTCTTCAAGAAAAATCTTGATGATTGGATGGGAGATAGGAAATTCACCCCGGGGATCACTTCTGTGGCTCTGCTTGACAGAGGCACAGGAAAATAATTTTCTTGGATGGCGAAAGCCAGGGTACCATTTGGCTAGGCTTATAAAGGTCCTAGGGCCAATAGCCTAGTACCTACCTATGAACCTATGAACTTTTATTTTTCCCTAAATCACTTACCCATGAGAAACATAACTTTAAAATCACATCTACAAACAAATCTCCAATTGAAGTAGTGCCTCATACAAATCTGCTGGGTGTTACAATAGATGACAACTCTCCAAATATAACTGCCACATATTGAACAATATAAAAAAAATCAGGAAAAACTTGGAATGCTGTATAGAGCCAGAAAAATCCTTACTGCAACCACCAGTCACTCGTGCCACTACATACCTACTCTCCTCTCTATTATATGGTTCTCCCATCTTGACTAACCTTCATACCAACCCAAAATCTAAACTAGAACACTGTTAAAAAACAAGGTAGCTAGATTTACAGCTAATATAAGTCACAGAACACATCCTACTTTAAAAAACTCTAAACTAGCTAGAATTATCCCACCAGCTAAATTATACCCAACATCTCTTAACACATAAAATTATATATAATTCCATTTCCTGCCCAGCTATTGATACAAATTTTCACCACTACCTTCTACATCATCACCTTTGATCTCCTGTCAAAAATCTGTTTGACATGTATAAGCATTATAAAAACTGCAGTCAATAGCTAACATTCATTTATTGTAAGCTTCAAATAAAATACTTCATCTCACTCTCCTGGTTTTGCACATGCTATTCTCCTGGCTAATAACTTCAGCTCCTGCTCCTCTAATACCTATATACACCCCATCTCAACTTTCCTTGTTTAATTTCTTGTTACTCTTACTATTGCTTTTACTCATTGTTTCTCCTGTCTCCCCTCTATTCTACTTATCAAATCTAACAAATGCTTATTTCTCACTTTCCCAGTCCTCCTTGTCCATTATTTGAATGTTCCACTCTGACATTTGCTTTATGAGTGAAAAATAAACCCACTCAATTATAACATGTCAACATGTTTCAAAGCTACATGTTTATTTATTTATTTAACATTTGTTTACCGGGAAAGTCCATCTTGGAATGAAGCCAATTTTTAGGGAAGGCCCAGGGAGAAATGCTTCAGATGCATGTCTTTGTAACATGGGAGGAAACCAGAGCACCCGTAGGAAGCCCACATGAACATAGGGAGGACATGCAGACTCCACACAGAAGGCACTCCAGCCGAGAATAGAACTGGAGAACCTCATGCTTTGAGGTGACAATGCTACCGCTGCACCACTGCATCGTCCATACATGTTATTGTATTTAGCTTGTTTTACTGATGGCTGGTGTATGTGTATTGTTCTACATGTTATATATGTGTTAATATTTGTATTAATCTATATATTTACAGTATTTCATAATATAATGTCAGTTTTACCTGTGTATATGCATCTTATATTCTTACATTTGTGAAGCTCTTTTCCCTGGGCCTCCAATATAAATGGATAAAATTATCCAGTTTGCCTTTATTATTGAGGTAAACAATGATAATAAATAAATAAATTCAAACAATACCTAAATGAACAATATAAGTGTACATGTCAGAACATAGGTCATCTCACCTAAGTCCCATGGTTGTGTTATTGCATTCACCCAAGAAAACCTTGGTGGCTTAATTTCTTAACTTCTCCAACACATAAACTCATACCTGTCACTTCCCCATATGCCCTATCCATTCCCTACTATAGGTCTAATACCCACTTTTCCTGTTATTAGCTCTTATTGAAGCTCTTAGTGTTCTACAATTTTTACTGTCTTCACTAATAAACTTTCACTTCATACTTTTATGCACTATGTCTGTTCTTTTGACTGGACCACATTTACCTCACCTATAACACCTATACTATGGACAGCACACTCCTCATTCTAATTCTTTTTAAACCTTATTGTAAATATGTGTACATATTTTTTATATCTTTGTTATATTATGTCACTAGAGTGTATAATTTAGTTATACCTTTTATTTTACTTTTGTTGTAGTTATTATGTATGCAACCCAGGCTGATTAATCAGATTTAATCAGTGTTCTACCACAGTAAATAAAATTAAGCAAGAAAAATAAATAAATACATTTATCGTAAATATGCTCCACTCTAAACATCAAAGCCAGTAACCTTTACTTTTCCAGGTGCTATTGTTAGTGTACTGATATATTATAGTGCCTTGGGTACATCCTTTGATATACTAATATTTCTTAGTATTGTTGCGGTCAAAAATATCTTCATGCAACACAGTTCAGCAGGGTCACATAACCTCCTTTATTATAAGGACACATGTACGTGGAGGTGGAAGACTAAGCAATCAAGGTCTTGCCTCCCTGAACACAAGGAACTTCATTCTTTTATATTGTAAAATCTTCTAGGCAAAACATTTTCTATCTATTAAATTGTAGCCACCAACCAGTTAAAACTAAACATCTTTGTATTATTTTGCTTACTAAGAACCTGCAGACCCCTTATCTGTGGCTTTCCTTATTAGGCACAAGTTCTGATCTTCAATGTTGGAATTTTCTCTGTTGGCAACAATATTCATATTAGCAATGAAAGAAAACTGAAGACAGGCCAGGCTGTCAGGATCCATCTTGAAACAAGATGGATTTCAAAAAGAGAAAATATTATGTATACACTAAATATTTTTCCCATCTTACATTTCTCCATTCATGGTACTATTGTTCATACAGGTTGGAAATTTGAGCTGTTTGGTGGTGCCAGTTGTCACTTATTTTCCCTTGAAATGTGGCAGACTGAGAAGACAGCAAACTATAATAATGAGCATTAGAAATATCTAATTTATTTGGGTATCTGACAACATATTGAGTAGAGCCATACTGAAACTCATAATACTGAATACGAAATTCTGAAATGCCAAAATGTTGAAACTTTACAGTATTGAACTCAAAATACATACAAAGTCCATATATGTGTTAAAGACATAGACTGTGCCAGTATGCAGCTTGTCAAGAGTTTCAGAAATAAGTTCCTTCTTCATTTTGCACAGGCCTTAGCACCATGACTGTACTTTGGGCTCCCACAGATGATATTTTAATGAACATGGAATAGAGGACTCTTACAGAGGCCCTCTTGATCTTGGGTATGGAATGATACCAAGACTGCACTTTGGGCTCTCACAGAAAATATTTTAATGAGCGTGGATTACAGTAATTTTACATAGGCCCTCTTTGTAGATCTTACAAATATCTTTGACCATGCAAACAACATCCTCCTTTTACATAGCATTCTAGGAACTGGAATCAGGACATATTCAAAGTATGCTCATCCATATCACATTATTCCCCTTTCCTTAAAGGTGAGCTATCTTGCTCTTTTCAATGTTTATCAACAAACATCCATAGGATGTTCCTCTTGTACCTCATATATATTTGGATGATGTGGTCAGTTTTAGATTGGGCCCCTATCACTCAGTCATCCAAGCATAACTTGAAAAATGGCCTTCATTTACTTAACAAGTGGTTAAAATAACCTAAACATTTACTTAAGTCTAACAAAACATAAATTATACAAGTGGTGGCTCATTCTATTGGACTGCGGGGCTGCAGCCCCCCCCCCGCCCCAGCTGAAAACCAAAATGAAAAAAAAAATCCCAGAACTCATGTATGTGTGAGTGGAAACTGGAATCCGGACTGCTGTTTAACCAGTCCAGATTCGGAAGAAGGATGCAGTCTTACAGATGCCCCAGAAGTCTATGCAGTTACAGCTGCATAGACTGGAAGGGGATCAGTCTGCAAGGTCTGCAGTGTGTGGAGGAATGCACGCATGCCTTCTCAGCATTCCGGCCGAAGGAGGAAACAGAACTACTAGCTGCTTCTACTTTGAGGCTTATGTTTTGAGGATTATGGAGAAATGGGCTGCTTTTGCTTTTTTTGAAATGGGACTACTGGTTGCTTTATGGAGGAAACGGTTGCTTTTGCAGGAAACAGGTACTTGCTTTAGGTGTGTGGAAATGGTTATGCAACGGACTGCTTTTGCAGGAATGTTATGCTTTGCAACAGACTGCTTTTGCAGTGTGTGTGTGTGTGTGTGTGTGTGTGTGTGTGTGTGTGTGTGTGTGTGTGTGTGTGTGTGTTGTCAGCAACCATCTTGGATGGAATCTAATGTTCACATTCTGAATACTTTTCTGCTGTGTTAATTGCATTCTAAAGACTGCCATTGCAACAGCAGGCTAAAAAATAATATAATTTTATATTCCATCCCATTGCAGCAGAAGGCTAATGATAACATAATAATATGTTCTGCACCATTGCAGCAGGAAGCTAATTAATATATTTTTATGTTTGCCCCCATTTTGACACTACTCTAATTTATCTTGTTATTTTAGACAGGCTGGACTTGACCTTATAATTTTTCATTGCAATCATTAATTGATTTAAATCCATCAATTTTCCATTTATTATTAATATATGTAGTATTTTATAATTAGGTTATATTCTAATTGCATAATCGACTGATATGACATATTTTAAGATAATTATCTTTTTAATGAATTATCTATTTTCATTAGGTTTCCCTATGTTCTCTTAAGACATCCAGAAATAACCCATGCTTCAAAGATTGTTCATCAAGCAGCATTAATTGCCAAACATACATAAATGGAAAAAAGTCATTTGGAGTGTGTGTGTGTGTGAAATGCCCCAGTTAACTATAACTGGTGGCTAGAGATAAACCCAGGTTCAAATCCTCAACCTTGTGTCAGGTAGCAAGAACCTGAATTCCCTACCCACCCCCACTTATGAAAAGCATTCAGATTTTTGCCTCATAATGCATTCAGATTTTTGCCTCATAGTTTTGTTCTGTTCTGGATTTTCAGACATTTGAATTTCAGACTACATATTCTTCAGAAAGTACATGGTAACACAAAACATTTTATTCTAGCAATTGTTTAAGTTTATAAGATCAGTATTTGAAATTTGTCCCTATTTTTGGGGCTGTATTCCCCCATTATTGGCTTTTTGCAGTTTTTTTGTGCTAAGAGGGTGAGAGCTATGGTGAGAACTGAATTCACTGAATATGTTTGCAGGCTGTATTCCCCCATTATTGGCTTTGTCCAGGTGTTTTGTGCTAAGAGGTTGAGAGCTATGATGAGAACATAATTCATTAAATGATAGCCATTTAAGTTTCAGTCTTCCTGTCTTTCAAGAAGTAGCTGATTTGGCATAGTGGCATGCTGCTCTGACTGTAGTGCACAGGATCCTGGGTTCAAGACTTGGCAATGAAATGCATGGTGGTAGCACATTTTATTCTAGCAACTTTCCAAGGTTATACAAGCAATGTTTAAAATGTGTCCCTGTTTTGGGGCTTTTGTCCCCCCTACAATAAATTTTGGCTTTTTCAAGATATCTTTTGCTCACGTGCTGCAAAGTGGGGAGATACAGTTACATGTCGAGTGGATTTTACAAGGAGCTAAGAGCTTCAGGGGAAGAGAAGTTTAATGCTGCTTATGCTGAGTCTGCTTGCATTGTTAATAGCACAACAGGTAGTGTACTTGCTTTTTATGCAGAAGGCTGTGGGTTTTACTCCCACAGTATGTAGATACATTGCTGATACTGTACTGTGTTGTGCTTTTAAAGGGGGTGGATGCTGCAGTCCTGAGAATGTCCTCTTTGGCAGAGATACCTAGTAACAGTGAGCCTGTTATCAGTTTCCCATCCATTCCCTATTGCAATATTACTAGCTTATCATTTTTTATGTAACATGGGCAATTTATTCCTCAAGGGCAACAGGCACTTTATTTGTAGGTGAAACAATGAAATATAAAGTTGATTGCTAGCAGCAACCTCTTCATTAGTTACAGGTCTCTTTAATGTGGAATTATTTAGATGACTTTTAGTTCTGCAGAGATTGTGCATATTTGCTAACACTGGTGGACTGTAGAAGTTTGAGTAGACTTTTATGATGGAAATGTTCTGAATTGGGCAGTTTTGTCATTATTGGTGCATGCATTTTGTTTCATTGTTTACCAGAAAAATGTTAAAAACAATACATTTAAAAATGCTCTCTAATAACTGTACTGTATTATGCAAGGCATATCATTTAATTCAATCAGGAAGGTGTATCAAAGAACACATGTATGTTTCATGTGCAAGAGGCCTATAATTTGAAAACAACCAAAAGTTAATCTTTATCTGCCACTGGCCAGATGTATTTTCTTTGAATGTGGGTTTCAATGCTGTTTTAATGAATGCGAGTTTTTCAAGGACAGAGAATTTTTAATGCTAAGTCTATTTTCATTGTGAGACTACATTGCTTTGTTTAGCAGATGTCTATTAGTATTTGTGCTGTAAAATGTAAAACAAAACATTTAAATAAACTCCAAATCATTGCAGAAGTAAAGCAGTATGCACATTACAGTGTTTATGGTAAATGGGGTGAAATAGCTAAGTAATGGGACATTGGAATGTCTGCAGGGGGGAGGCTCTATTTGACCATGATTTTGTGAAGGGGGAAGGGCAGCAAACTCAATGACAGCCCCGGCTGAACTATACCTCTCAGCTGTCCAGATTTTCACAGAATGAATAAATTTTTGCTTCTTATTTTGGTTTATTTCTCATAAAAGTTGTGGTTTTCTGGCAAATCATTTAGAAATGAAGTCACTAAATAAGGACAGACATTGAGTTTCAGACTTCATACCCTTCAGAAAAATGCATGCTAAAACAAGACCTGTTATTCTAGCAACTGTCTAAAGTTTATACAACAGCAATTTTTAGTACTGTCTGTATGTTCCCCCCAATATATTTGGCCTTGTGCAGATTTCCTACATTAAGAGGTTGAGAGATACGTGCAAATAAATCACTTTATAGAATTAGGTATTTCCAAACCTCTCAACTGTCCCCAACTTTGGCTCAAAATGTTGCTCTCTCTTAATAATCCCTCTGCAAAATGGCAATTTTGGAAGAAAATGTGGAGGGTTTACAATTAAGAAATAATTGTAATGATCAGAGATATAAATTACTTTTATTTCAGAAATGCATGTAGATTCTCTTATTTTGTCAGCTGCTCAACTTATCAGTACTAATATTAAAAAGTGTCCCTTCTCTGACAAGTTCCCAGCTGTGTTGTGTGGCTATTTTATATTTTTGCATCACATTGTGGTCCGTTTTTCATAAAAGTGTGTTTTTTCTGGCAAATTAGTGGCAAATCATTAAAGACTGAAATTAGAAAATAATGACAGATATTTGAGTTTCAGATTTCATACCTTTCAGAAAATTCATACTAATGCAAGACTTACTATTCTCTTTCTAAGTTTATAAGAGCAATATTTAAAAATTGTCCTTATTTTTGGGCCTTTGTCCCACTTCTATTCATGGATTTGTCCAGACTTCTTGCTCTGAAGTTGAGAGGTATGAAAAATGTGTCAGGGGCATCACCGACAGCCAGAGACATTTCAAATTGTGACATGCTTGTTGCAACCCACTCCCCCATGTAGTGACTCTGGATGTATCCAAGCAAGGCAAGGAGCAGTTATGCAGTATAAGTGTGCAGAGTATCCCCCATCCATGGTAGACACAAGTACTACAGTGGCTGTTCATCTGCCCTTGATTTTGCAGAATACTCTCGTTTTCTGTCATATTTTTATACTGTTGATTTATGCCTACTATTATTCAGAAAATGCGTGTTGTTGCGCTGCCTGTTGCTCTGTGTTTAGGTAGTAATGCTTTAATGACCATCAGGTAGACTTGTCTGAGATTGTAAGATGTAAGTAAGTTATAATAAGCATACTGTTAAAGTATTACCAACACTGAAAGCCTTTTTGTTGTTGCCATGCAGAAAATATTTACATAACTAGATAACATATAAGCCTTAGGTATTGAAATGCATATGACAGTATTTGTAATAAAGGACAGGATTACAGTGTTTTCAGAAGTTCACTACAGTTATTGGAAAATTGCAGTCATCTTTGCAGGCTTTACAGGTAAACTAAACAGAATGCCAATCTATCATGTGTAGTCCATAACCTGTGCAGTAATTCTTTAAGCAATTTTTCCTGAGCTTGTTTCTTATTTGCTGTTCATTTTTTACTTTGATCACGTTTTCCCCATGAAATAAGTAGAGAGTTGTCAAGCAGCAGGTCTTTTTGGATAAGAAACATTTTTACAAGTGGGGGTATCACACAGATTGATACTTTCAGCATGTTACTTGGTACTTTCATAAAGCTGAATATAAATTATAATTAAAATTGCAGTGCAAGAAGAAATGGTTTGAGTTGTGTGCTGCTTATTTTTTTATACTTGATTTTGACTGGCTTTCCAGTAATGTATTTAAATACATTTTTTCATGCCTCACGACCTTTTTGTTTTCATCTAGATATTAAGTAAGTTGTCATGTAGCTAGTGCATTGAAATATTTTTTTATTCTACACTTCATTTTGTCTTGTTTGGATTCTCATAATGATGGTTTGGCACCCAGGGCAACATATTTAATTAAAGTCCCAGTTTTTGTGGTTTTGAGCATAGCTACACCCCTTTCTAGTTGGTCACACCCCTCCCATTACCCCCCCATTCAGCTGTCTCCTGCAGCCCCCCTTTGATTTGAAGGCACCAGCTGCCACTGAATTATACATTTTAAAGCCCTCAGAAACTCACTAAATGCCCATCAGTTTATGATTTCAAATGCAAATCCTGTGGTAACAGTAATACTATACCAGATATATGGCCACTGGCAGATGACATCCCAATGGAAATTGACAAAGGGCAACAAAAAGAGGCCATATTTACAGATGTAACTAAAAGTCTTCAGCACATTTGACCACGTATTCCTTCTTCTTGATGGCTGCCCTAGTCCATAGCATTAGTATAAGATTCCTTCACTTCCTTTCTAACATTACATGCATTGTAAAAATGGGCTTATCCTTCTCACAAAAAACATCTTGATTCAAAAGAGTATCATAAAGTTCAATATTCCCACTTCTCAGTCTGATGTTCCTCACCTTCCATTCATACTACATGCAGGTTACATAGTCGTCTGCACATCACAGTCATTTCATCTCCACATAAATGACAACTGCAGCGAGGTCTTCTCTTTCACTGTCTCTCTCTGTTCCCATCTGGCTAGCTTCAATGAAACTGATAGTAAACACCAATAAAACTAAAGTCATGATGTTTGGAACTCATCAAATTTTTAAATCCTTTGCATCCAACTTTATAATTCATGAACACCACCAAATGATTTCTTTTTTTTAAAGTTTTTATTGGATTTTCAATTTGTAAAATAATCACAACAATGTTTACAGTCAGAGATTTGTGAACATAATAAATGAAAAAAATTTCAACTAAGCCTCACACAGAAAAGAAAAAACAACTATTTGCAGGAGTGTCCATTAACCATCAAGTCATTCAAGTTATTATATGTTACATTAAATCTAAAATGTAGTTATTTTTACTTGTCAAGCAGATCTCTAAGTTTTGTCCGTGTATTCCAGCAAGAGGCAATCCTGGTTGTTCTTTGACTTAATTGTAATGATTTCCAGGTTGACTGACCTCAGTTGCAATATTTATAAATTCTTTAAAGAGGGTGTAAATTCATTCTTCCATTTCTGAATTTTAACCTTTCTCGCTATAGATAGTATAGACCACAAAATGTGATATTTCATTTTTTTAACACATATAGGAATAGGAGTGTTAAAAAGTACTAGTGATTTAGATAAAACAAATTTATCTCCAAAAAAGCCCGTAACAAGAGATTAATGTTACTCCAATAAGGTATTAAGATAGTACAGTCAAAAAGCATGTGTTTCCAATTTCCTTTAAGTTCTTGTTTACATCTTCAACAAATTTGTTTCTGCTTTAACATTAATTCAGTTTTATGCAGTGTGAAGAAAGATCTATACAAAAATTTCCAAGTAAAGAAATTCCATCTAAGAGATGAAGTTGTGTGATTGGAAGATATTAGAATTATCGTTTTATCTTCTTCACTCAGAGGTCTATTATTAATTTGGGTAAGATAGTTCCAGTGATTGTCACTGCAACATTTTGTTCCTCTTTTCACAGCTCCATATAGTTGAGATAAGAGACCCTGTCACAATGTGTTTTGCTGCATTAAGAATATTAGATATTCAATTAATTTTGGGATATGATCTCTTATCCTTGGTTGCATTAACTCAATTTCCACTTCTACATGTTGTCTGCAGAATTATACATCTAGCCACATGTCTTTATCTAAATTATATTTGTTCTTACTATAATCAACAGAATGTAACTTTTTATCTTTCATTAATTGAAACCAATACACCATATTTTTCTCTTTAAATGTGATCATTGTTTCTAACATTGAGGTGGAGATGTTATTTTGGGTATATGCCACAGGAAATATAAGGAAGAGACATGCCTTATGTGCCAGGTTTCTATATATATATATATATATATATATTTTTAAAGTGTTTACTATAGTAGAAATGAAATAGGAGTCACTTGTTTGGTGACTGAAATATTGTAAGATGATGGAAACAAAGTCTGATTAATGTACACAGCCTTACAGGCTGCTATACTTTACAGCACTGTACTTTATTAACTTAAGTGCAGTTACTAATAAACAAATTATTTATATAACAGATGGCACATACTATACTGTTACAGCTACAGCTTTAATGTACAAGGTTTGCTTCTGGATACAAATACAGAAGATAATTCTGCATGTACCTCAGAACTATGTGTTCCTACAAATACGAGATCTAACAAAAAGCAGATCTCACATCATTTAGTTTTACTGTCCTTTTTGGATGTTTCTTGTGCCATTTGGATCCTGTTCATGAAAACAGTCTTTTGAAGTCATGCAGTCTGTTGATAAGCTGATTTGTATTTTGTTTCAAGGTAAACTTGGGAAGTCATTTCTGTCTCCGGTCGTCCTTGCACCTGGGTTACTCAAGAATTTGCGAGTTATCCTTTTCTGTAGTTCTCCATGAAGCTGTATCTGTCATGGAGAATTTTGTATCACACACCGTAGGATGCCAAAGCATGTGTAATAACTGCTCTACTATATTCTTTTTATTTGTCTGCTTATTTTCAGCTAAGAAAAGTTTAACCCTTTAATATGTGTATACTAACAGAAGTGTACATGCACTATTGTAAGTATTTAAATGTATATATTTTACTATATATTCTAACAAATAGACATGTACATGCACTATTGTAAATAAATGTATATATTCTAACAGTTTTCCCTTTTGTTTTTTTAAAAAACACACAAAACAGTTTACATGGATATGTATTCTTTGGTCAGATCATAATTTTGATTATGATTTATAGAAAACACATTAGGAAACAAAACCTTTAGCTTTCTTTTGATACAACAGGTTAAAACACAATTTCACATGGTTAATGCAATGATAACAAGCATTACTACCAGAATCGGGTGTATAATCCAGTCTAACAAGTTTTTTCTTTTTGTAGACCATTCTATAAAAATATTCCACCAATTATAGGCTGTGTCTGCTTTAGCTTTTACAGAATTTAATTTATGACTTAGAATAGTTTTGTTAACCTTTTGAACTGTTTGATTAATTGCTTACTTTTGTTAATTACCTCATACAGACTAATATTTTCAAGAGACAATACTTGAGGATTTTATTTAAGAGGCACAGATATTTAAAAAAAAAATATGGCTTATACACTGGAGAATGCTGTTTACATATCAGTCCATTAGCTGTATGAGCACAATGTTTCAATATAATTTTTTTTCTGACTGGGATAACCAATACTGGTACGGATAAAATAGTGGTCCAAAAACCAGTGGTAAAACTACAGCTTGACACGTTATTTTTGAACTTGTTACATTATAATGTGTAACCTTTCCTGTGCAGTATGTATCTATGCAGATTGTTTTCTGCCAATGCATTTCAATCCAGTTTGCATGTCTTTTCTGTGATGTCCATATAGTAGGTAACCAATGTGCCTGTAAATGCACAATTTGTGAAATATCTTGGCCTGTCAGTTTTAATCTGTTTGCCAGTATTTCTAATGTACTTAATCCTGTTTCCACTCCCCTAAAAGAGTATTTTACCATGCTTTTTGTTTCCTACAGACAGTATTGTCAGGAGTGAATGAGATATTATTTCCCCTTCTGTAGCTCTATTTAGACCCTTTTGCAGTACTGTTTACACAGTCAGTGTAAAATTGAAAGAATGCTCTTTCTCCTTGCAATATGCATGATTTTATACCAGCATTGTTTTGTAAAGATGCATTTGCTGTATCTTGTGAGAGTTGGACATATACCTGTCCTATGACTGTCTTCCAGACTGAGATACTCTGGTCTAGGGAAATGTTTCCAATGTGACATTTTGTCTCCCAGGACAAAAGAAATTACATTGAGTTCTATTTGTAGTATCATGTACCCAGTACAACTTTATATTAGTAATATTACTTCTGTATACATTTTCTGCCAGAGTCTCTGCTATTCCTGGTGCTATTATACAATTACAAAAAATTGTAAAAAACAAAATAGACATTGGTCTAGGTAGCACATGCTTAAAACAGATATATTTATATTATTTACATTTGCTGCTTGCTTTTTGCTCTTGTGTACTCTAAACAGGTGCACTTTAGGCAGCTTAATTTTTATCTTTTGAAAAGAAAATACACACATGTCACTCTTGTGACTCTATTTCTTTACAGTTTTTAACTACTCTTATTTGATCTCTTTGCACTAGAACTGTTCTTTCTTTTTTTACCATTTGATAGATTATCAGGAATGCTAATTTAAAATGGTTATCTTGCTCCATTAATTTATCTGAGATGGTGATTTTGAAATTATCTAACAACTTAGCTGTGAGAGACTGATCTTGTGTGTATGCCACAAGAACAGCGGTCATATGTTTCACTTTACTGTCTAGTTTATAAGCATTTTGGTTTAATTGGATGAAAGTTTTAAAACATTTGGAAATAAAAATCCAAAAGCATTCAAATAAGGCATCCATCCATACATCAGATCCTGTTGTATATGCTACCCATTTTTCAAATGCAAGCATGTTTGTAAAATATGCCTTTTTATACAGATCAACTGTAGTTCCCTGCTCTTTTGCAATTCTTTATTAAGCTGGGCTATTAAAGTTGTGTGCTGCAAATTATTTTCTGTCAGCTCAACTAACTGCTGTTTAAGGTATGGAACTTCTTTCTTTAACTCTTTACTAACCAGATTTTTGTTATCTTGTAACTGTTGCTAAGAGTTTTAATTTCTTCCTGTAATTCTACATGAGCTGCCTGATATTTCTTAGTAACCTGTTCTGCTGACTCTAAAGCTCCTATGCACTTCTGAAAATTTGTTTGTATATCTTGTCTAAACTTTTTGAACTAATTTTGTTGGTCTTTTAGAAGTGTATTAAATTCTTCTCTCAGTTCACCATGGATCTCATCCCTGTCCTTATCTGTTTTGTTCTGTGCAGTGGCTTTATTCCACTTTTGTACACATTCTCTAAAGGGTGCAACAAGATCTACAGGAGATTCTGTTAATAACTGATTTAACTGCTGTTTTAACTCTGAAATTAACATTTCACATGTGGTGACAAGACATAACTGTTTAACATCTGTATATAATGTAAGTGTATCACCCTTATCTGGTTCTTTACCATCAGAAAATTTTTCTCTACAGTTTAAATTTTCATCAATGGTCTGAACTGTACTTTTATGACATTGCTCACAGAAAGCAGTTTCATGACTCGCACAATAAACATTTATTGTTATACCATACATTCTTTTGTTTGCAATGCCAGTCAAATGTTGTAATCCATTTGCATAATGCCTTACTAGCATCTTGCCCTAATAAAGTTTTACATTTGCTAACATGCTGTGTATACCAACATTGCAATCTGTCTCAGATTTTATCTGGTTGTTCTAATACATCAAAAGTAAAACTCTGTTTATATTTCTACTATGACCTCTAATGGCATCCATACTGTATGTGACACACAAAAGTCTCACCTCACAGCAAATAGACAAGTGATCAGGCTGTTATTTTTGCAGATAGCTGGAAATTCATCCGCAGTCATTCAAAAAGCTGGTAAACAAAACTGGCAATTACAGCTTTGAAGCCTTGGAATTCACCATCTTGGAGAAATTATAGCACTGTGACCTTTCTGCATGGAATTCTCACTCTGGATTCAGGTGTCTGAAAACTGTACTGCTGCAAGCTGTATAAAACTGGAGTGGTCCTATTCAGGATTCACTCATAAATTTTAGTTACTGCACCTTTCCTGGTGTGACCCTATACAAGGCACCACTCCCCCTGTGTTTTAGTACAGGTTAAATCTCCACTGAAAATTTTGAAGATGTTGGAAACAAAGTCTGATAAGGAACAGAGCCTTGCAGGCTGCTATACTTTACAGTACTGTATTTTATTAACTTAAGTGCAGTTACTAATAAACAACTTATTTCTATAACAGATGACACGTACTATACTGTTACAGCTACAGCTTTAATGTACAAGGTTTGCTTGTCGATATATCAGCCACAGAACATTTTGTGTCTCACACACACAGTAGGATGCCAAAGCATGCGTAATAACTGCTCTACTATATTATTTTTATTTTTCTACTTGTTTTATATACTTTATTTTATTTATTTTTATACTTATTTTCAGCTAAGAAAAGTTTAACCCTTTAATATGTGTATACTAACAGACAGAAGTGCACATGACCTATTGTAAGTATTTAAATGTATATATTTTACGATATATTCTAACAAACAGAAGTGTTCATGCACTATTGTAAGTATTTAAATGTATATATTTTACTATATGTTCTAACAAACAGAAGTACTCATGCACTATTGTAAGTGTTTAAATGTATATATTCTAACAATGACTTTTTCCTATAAGGTAATCCTTTAATCACTAATGTAGACTGTTATTTAATATGAGATAATTATTAGAATATTTATTATGTTTAGAGTTTATAAAAATATTTCCTAAAAACTCTTTATACCTAACTGTGTGTTATTAATTTAAAGATATGTTGTTTTTATAATTGAAGCTCATGAATATAATTTGAAGATCTAGTAGCCCTAGCCCTCCTGCTGCCCAGTCTCTCATATGATGGTTTAAAGCAATTCTTGGTTTATTAGGATACCAGAGAAATCTCAAAATTAAAGTGTTAAATTCTTTAATACAACTTTTTGTGGAGGTAATGATAGTGATTGTATAATATATAAGATTTTGGTAAGATAATCATTTTGAGTATAGATGACCTCTCTTCCATCATGAAGAAAAAAATATTCCATTTGTCTGTTAGATTCTTTATATTGTTTATACTGTTAGTATAATTATGATTTATTATATTTTAATGTTATCTGTTATAATTATTCCTAAATAATTCATTTTCTTCTCTTTGACAATATATTTAATGAATTTATTTTTGATTCTATTCTTATCTGCATTTATAGGTAGAAATTTTGTTTTGTCATCTTTAAATGTTAAACCAAATGTTCTTTGAAATACATCCATTGCAAAGAAAACTGCAGATAGAGAATTATCATTGTCATTTAATGTCAGTAGGATATCAGCAAACAGTTGAATTTTAGAGTTTAAATTCTCATTTATGTTAATACTTTTTATATCTATAACTGAGAAAATTAGCAAATGGTTCAGCAATTAGGGTAAAAAGCAGATGTGAAAGAAGACATTCTTGTTTCAAAATTTGTATAGAATCAGAAGTAAAAGTACCTATTTTAACATATGCAAAACAATCATTATAAAGAAGATTAATAAGATTTTTGAAGTTACTTGAGAAATAAAATCAGCAAGAGATATTTCCAGTTTACTGAGTCAAAAGCACTATTAATACTAAGATTCATTAATGTTACATTCTCTTTTGCTTTATTTGCCTAGTCAATTATTGTGATTCTTCTTTTAATATTATCATAAGTATTGCTGTTTAAGATAAAGCCAGTTTGATTTTCGTCAATCATGGAGGGTAGAATATATTTTAATCTATTAGCATGAATTGCCATGAACTATTTATAATCTATGTTTAAAAGTGAAATCAGCCTGTATGAACAGCATTCAGTAGGATCTTTGTCAATTTTTAAAATTGGAGAGATAAGACTATATTTCCAGAAAGAAGGAACTTTAGCTAGGTCCTTGACTATAGAAATAGCCTTATCTAGTATGTCTAGGGCTTCACTGGGTAATAGCTTATAATAGCTTATAATATTCAAGACTGATCTGCAAGGCCATGGAATGTATTATCATGGAACTTACAAACAAAGGCATTAGCAAACTTCAAATACTGGACCCCCCCAGTTTGGGATCGTGAAGGGCCGATCTTGTGTCTGGAACCTGATTGACATCTTCAAATCAGTCTCCAGAGCTGTGGACAAGGGTAAGGTGGTCCACACAGCCTATCTGGACCTCGCCAAAGCCTTCAACACCATCCCTCCTCTGTAATCATAGATAAACTTACTAAGCTGGGCATTAATCCCTATGTCACTCAATGGGTTGCCAACTGGCTTAGTGACAGAACCCACACTGTAAAAGTAGCCAACTCCAAATCCATCTCCAGACAAGTGACAAGTGGAGTAACTCAGGGTTCAGTCCTGGGACCGCTCTTGTTTGGCATCTACTTCCCTGAAGTACAGGCCAACACAAAGGGACTCTGGCTAACAAAGTTTGCAGATGACAACAAACTGGGAGCCATTATTGAATCCCCAAATGATGTGGATAGTCTACACAAGGGCCTTACAGAAACAGATGCTTGGTGCCAGAGCCATGGGCTCAAGCTCAATGCCAAGAAATGTATAGTTATCCCCTTTGGGAAAAAAACATGTACCCATGAATTACCACATAGGTGGCAGTACACTAAACACTGAAAGTGTGATTAGAGACTTAGGAACACAGGTGGACAGTGGTCTCACCTTCGATAACCACATCACCACAACAGTCAGGAAATCCTTCTATGTGGCACACCTCATCACTAAGGGCTTTTCATCCAGAAAAAAGGAGGTCATTGTCCCACTGTACCTATCTCTCATTAGAGCCATTATAGAATACAACACCCCATTTTGTATGTACCTCTCAAGACAGCTGCAACAACTGGAAAGACTGCAGAAATACCTCACTAAAAGAATCACAGGCCTAAAGCAGATGCCCTATGTTGACAATCAAAAAAAACTCCAGCTATACTCTGTCACATATCATCTACTCAGAGGCGATCTCTGCTTAACATACAAGGTCATGTCAAATCCAGAGCTGTTGGACATGCTACATTTAAAGAAATCCCAATCCCTCAGAGCCACATGCTCCAGGGATCTAAACCTTGTCATCACAATGAACAAAACATGCTGGGGGATAGGTTCCTGACCTAGAGTCTCACCAGACTCTGAAATAGACTGCCCATACATCTTGAAAAGGAACCTTGACAATTGGATGGGAGATAGTAAATTTGGGTCTATGTCAGTTCTTTGAATACTTACATTTTTGAACGTTACATGGTCAAGACCAAACATTCGAAATTTCAAGTGTTCGAAGATTAACTTTCAATGGTGCCGTACGGTGCAGATAGGGAGAGTTTCCCTTTTCTGCACTGAAGTGCAGTCTCGGAGTTGGTATATTTAAGTGGGGGGGTGCAGCCCCCCATGTGGGGGGTGCAGGGGAGCTTTCTGCTGACACTGTTAAGGTGTGTTTTTCTTGTATCATTTTTTTTTATTTAATATTCGAACATCCAAATGTTGAACATTTGGTCTCAACCATGTAACATTCGACATTTTGGAGGTTTGAATATTTAACATAGACCTGTAAATTCACGCCGGGGATCACGTCAGTCGCCCTGCTAGACAGGGGTCCAGGGAAATAAATATTGTGGGAAGAAATAGCCAGGGAATTGTTATGGCTAGACTTGTATAGGCCCTAGGGCTGATAGCCTAGTACCAACCTATGAACCTATGAACCTATTCAGATATAATCCCATCATTATCAGGTGCTTTTTTAGGTTTCAGTTTAGAAATTTGAGTTTGAAGATCAGACATAGAGATTGGTTTGCCAATTAATTTAATTTGGTCATCAGATAGTAGTGTTTATATTTTTTGATAAATATTTTAAGTATTTCTTCTGGCTCTATTAATATATTATTTTGATTGATTTTATTATAATATTCTCAGAATTGCTTTAGATTATTTTCTATTTCTGTTACCTTTCTTTTCATCCTATGTGAGTAGATTTCTTTTATGTGATTGGACTTACTGAGTAATTTTGTTTTTGTAGCTAAATTGCACATAGATTTTGAGTTAATAGAGACATTAATCATCTTAAACTTCTCAAGGTTAATTTTTAGTTTTATGATTTAAGTTTTCCAAGTATTTGTTATATAGCTATATAGTTATAGCTTATTAATCTCTTCTGCATTATTATTTTATTTGTCTGATTTTCTAATTTTATCTTATCAAGGTTTTCTTGTATTTCATGTAATTCTTTGTCCCATAGTTTTTTTTTATTTGACAACCAATTAGTGACTCTTTCAAAAATATATGCTTTCAGTACTTTGCATAAATACATTTCTGAAGTATCTTTCATATTAATTTCTATAAAGGAAAGGATTTGTTTAATGAAACAGTCTTTAAATACTTTTAAACAAGTTATATATGCTGGCAATTTTCTGATTTTCACATTATTATTAGATTTTAAAAACAGGTCAAAGGTAATTGCATTGTGATCTGAAAGTGGACAGGTTACTGTTTTGACTTTGCCTAGACTATCAGTCAGGTCATTAGAAATACAAACTCTGTTAATTCCTGATTGTGTTCTGTGTCTATGAGAGTAATGGGTAAAAAATAATTAGTTTGTTTCTGAAAATTCATGTATGTCTCTAAGATTAAACAATTCACTAAATTTTAACAATGCCTTTCTTTGCAGATGCCTGTATTCTCCTTTTTCCTACTGTGTTACTATCACTTGGTGACAATATACTATTAAAGTCTTGCCTATTGAGTTTAGAATTACTTGTTTTAGATGTTGGTCAACTTTTTTAATTCTTATCCAGAATCCAATACAAGTTAATAAGAGTTAATGTCCTCTTATTGTACTTTATACTTACAGTATAAAGCGTACCTTTATCATCTTGATATCTTTCTATAAACGTAGGCATAGGTAGTGAATTTCTCCATAATATAGCATCCCCCCTTTTTTATTATATTGTGAACTGGATAATATAGTGTAGATTTTAGCATTTAGCATGTCTATGTCTTCTGTTAATAAGTGTGCTTCCTGTAAAAAATAACTTGTGAATTAAACAACTTCAAATAATTGTTTAGGCTACCCCTCTTACATCCATTATTTAATCCACTGACATTTATGGAAATACAGTTAATAAATGTCATTTCTCCTACTGATCAAAAGTATACATGTACTTTTCATAGGTAATCAAACTCTGTTAGTAAAGAACTGCTTAGTAATCATCATGTGAACATTAACATTTGAAAGCTTGATTAGACATGAAATAGTTACTATTGTGGATACTCAAAAAAAGCTAAAAATGTAATTATCATTAAACATTTGCTTTTAAAACCCTTCTTACCCCCATGGAGTCTAACAATCCTTGCTTGGAATAGTCTAACCATCGAAGCAAACACATCCATCCAATACTCTGAAAATTTTTTTTTAAAAAATTAAAAAAATAAAGCAGTATACTCTACTACAATCAAATATGATGTCATTAACAGTAAAATAAAGATGAACCTGTATCCTTTAAAGCATTGTTAATATATAATAGTAGAACAATTATTTAACATGTTAACTTGTTTAATATACATTCTTCAGTTTTAAGGTTTCATTAAGGTGTTAAAGTAAGATGTGCTTACATCTCTTATTATTGTTCCTAATCTATGCATAGTTTTGAAATTCATCAACTAATAGTATAAAATACGAAAGACTGCTATACAACAATTTAAATTGTTTTGTGGTGTGTCCCACCATAAGACCAATATACTTTCAGACCCTTCTATTATGTCTTTGAAAGATTATATTATAGTAAATGAATAGCTGTTCTACAATGTTTAAGTGATATTTCATTCTTTTTTATATTTAGTGGTTTATTACTGCAAATGAAAGCCTTCTATGTTATTTCTGTCAGGTTCATAGGTTCAGAGGTGTGTACTAGGCTAATGGCCCTGGAGCCTTTACAAGCCTAGCCCATAGAAGTGCCCTGGCATTGTGCCACCCGATGTTAGCTCCCAGTGCCTCTATCAAGTCGAGCCACTGAAGTGATCCCTGGGGTGAACTTTCTATTTCCTATCCACTCAGCAAGATTTATCTTGAAGAGGGTCAGTGAGGTGCTCTGCTTGACATGTATGGGAAGTCTATTCCAGAGCATGGACAATCTCTCTGGGTTATGAACCTGTTCCTCCAGCATGTTCTGTTGACTGTGGTAATGAGGTTGAGATTTCTGAAGTGTGTGGTGTGGATGAATTGGGATTTCTTTAGAGGTAGCATTTTTAACAGAGCTGGGTCAGACATGGCTTTGTAAGTTAAGCAGAGATCACCTCTTAGTAGAAGATATAAGACAGAGAATAGCTGGAGTTTTTTGCATCTGTCCATGTAGGACATGTGCTTAAGGCCTAGAATCCTCTTCATGAGGTACTTTTGTGGCCTCTCCAGCTGTTGCAGGTGTCTAGTGAGGTACATACCAAATGGGGCATTATGCTCTATGGTTGGTCTAATGAGGGAAGAGTAGAGAGAAATGATTACCTCTTTCTTCCTAGAAACCCTTGGTAATGAGATGTTATTACTTCTTCTATTATTTATTTTATTTTTATTTATTTATTTGCAGTTGGTTTACCAGGATAGTCCATTGGGCCATTTGGACCCATTTTCAATGGAGTCCTGGGGAGAAAAGCTCCAATAGCAATCTAGGTTACAATAGTTTAAATATTATATTTATACAAGGGTTGCAGTTTTGAGCAAGACATTTACAATTAATACAGCAAGCATTGCAAATAATACACACTAGTGATGAGGTTGGAGTTAAAACTGACTGGCAATGGAGCATTGCATTGTACAGCTGAGAGGCATTTCTTCTTAGGAACATACAGTTCATAGTTACAGTCTGATTCATTGTTTACAAATCGCATATAAGTAGTAACAGTCTGATGCATTATTTACAACTAACATATAGTACTGGAATAAAAGTATATGGAGAGATGATAGAAGGATAAAGTTTTTGATGAGAATAAGATCGAAAGAGAAGAGAGAAAGAGAGAGAGAAGGAATCTAAGGCATGGAATGAAGGGAAAAAGGAGTTTGTTTTCCATAGAATGAAGGGAACAGGAGTTTGATATCATTTGTTATGTGTGGAGAGAGTAGGTGCATTCCCACTGGGATATTAGGTGTGAGTGAAGAGATTTTTTGAAAGAGTAATGGTTAGAAGTGGTACGAATGGAAGGTGGTAGGGAGTTCCAGAGATGTGCTAAACCATAAGATAGAAGATTTTTGCCTGGTGGATGGGATGGTTTGTACACTTCCATTAGATTTTGATTATTGGACCTTAGTACTCGATCAGGAAGGTACATCTTAAAGGTAGAAGAGAGGGAAGGACAGAGGGTGGGGTTAAAAATTAGCTTATGTGCAAGAGTTAGTTGTGTATAGATGAGTTGATTTGGTAGTTCTAGCCATTTTAGTTTTTGGAGAGAAGAGCAGTGATGGGAGGATGACTTATGGCTGGTAGCAAATTTGGCAATTTTGTTGTAGCAGGAGGAAAGTTGAGATTTAAGAGAGGATTGTAGGTTAGTGAGAAGAGGAGTTCTGTAGAGAAGGGAGGGGATAAGAAAGGAAGTAGAGAGAGTTACTTTAGTGGCAGGGGTAAGGTAATGATTTTGTCGGTAGAGCATGCCTAGTTTTTGATGAGTCTTTTTGATGTTTAGTTGTAAGTGGGAATGGAATTTAAGTTGGTTATCAATTTGGACCCCAAGTAATTTGGTCTCTGATACCAGTTCCAGAGGTATATTGTTTTGGCTAGTGATAGTGAAGGAGTTAAAGTTGAATGAGGTAGTTTTAGAGGGAGTAAAAACCATTAGTTTGATTTTAGAGGCATTTAATACAAGGTGGTTTCTTTTCATCCATTGCTCAGTGGTTGAAAAAGCTTCTTGAGTAAGTTTTAGGAGTACAGGGGTAGATGTGGCAGAGCAGATGATAGTTGAATCATCTGCATATTGGATGATATTTGAGAAAGGAATAGAGTTCTGGAAATCATTTATAAATATATTAAAAAGAAGAGGACCTAATATGGATCCTTGGGGGACTCCAGTTGGGGTATTAAGAAATGAGGAGGTGTTCTTTTTCCATTTTACTGCTTGATATCGGTTAGATAAGTAGCTGGAGAACCAATTCAAGAAAGAAGGGGATAGGTTAAGTTTAAAGAGTTTAGTTAAAAGCAGGCTATGTGAGATAGTATCGAAGGCTTTAGAAAGGTCAAGTGGTAGGGTGGAAACAATAAGGCCAGAATCCCGGGCTTTATTAATAGTTTCAAGGAAGGAGAGGAGGGCAGTCATAGTACTGTGATTTGGCCTGAATCCATGTTGTGTGGGTGTTAGAAGCTGATTATCTAAGAGGTGTGGAAGAAGTTGTAGTTGTATGCATTTTTCTAAGAGTTTAGAGATAGGAGACAGGATAGCAATGGGACGGAAGTTGGTAACATTATTATTGTTGCCTCCTTTATGTAATGGTATAATGAAGGCCTTTTTTCCAAATTTTGGGTACTATGCATTCCTGGATTGAACGGTTAATTAGAATGCTAATGGGGTAGGTGATTGCTTCAGCGGCTAGACTGAGAAAATAAGCAGGGATATTATCTGGAGCATTGGAGCATGGCTTTAATTTCTGGAGGAACTTTTTTATAGTAAAAGTGGGAATTGGTTTTAATGAGAAGGGAAGACACTGGGAAGTGTGAGAAGTAGGGGAAGGAGATGGAGAGGGGTGAGTGATAGTAGAAGAAGGGGTGAAGGATTGTGAGTTAGTGGGGGAGAGTGAAGGAGTGGTGGAAGAACAGGAGATTGTGGTGGTATTAGAGAAAGATGAAGTAAGTTTAGAGATAGAGTCAATGAAAAAAATTTTAAATTGGGTTGCTAAGTCAGTGTCAGTAGCATTTGGGTCAGGGGAGGGGGTGTCTAGTTTGCCGGGGTTAAGGAGAGTGGAGATACCTTTCCAGAATTTCTGAGGGTTAGTTTTGTTGTTGTTTTGTAGTGTGGAGAAAAAGTTTTGTCGTTCGGAAATGATGAGTTTTTTACTTTATTTCGAAGTGTTTTGTATTCAAGAAGGGTGAGGGGGGACCTACTTTTTAGGTAATGAGCCCAGGCTTTATCTCTTTGCCTCATAATAGTTAGTGTGTTTTTAGTAAGCCAAGTGGCTGTTTTAGATTTTATTCTCTTTGTCCTTATGGGAGCATGGTAGTCTAGAATTGTTAGGAATGAGGTGTTAAAGTGAGCAACTGCGTTGTCGAGAGGTAATGTTTTTAGACAGTTCCAGTTTATAGCTTTTAGGGAGATAGTGAAGGATGTTGTGTTAAAGTTTTTTTGGTTACGTATGGTAATATAGTTGTGGGAATGATGTAAGGATAAATGGAGTCGGTATGTAAAGATGGGAAGATGGTCACTAAGAGGATCAGGAAGAGTACCCCTGTCAGAGAAGTATTGAGGATGTGAGACTAGAATCCAGTCCAAAATACTGTCACTGGAGAGGTTTTTTGAGGGATGTATTATAGAGTTAATTAGTTGTGAAAAGTTGTAGAGGTTGATGTTAAGTGGATTTGTAGGAGATTGAATGGAAGCCCAGTTAATATTCACATCTCCTAGGATTATGGTTTCATTACTGATGTTGGTGGAGAGCCAGGAGAAGATGTGTTCAAGAGTAGAAATATTATCCCCTGGGGGGATGTAGAGGGAAGCTATACATATGTGCTTATGTTTGTTAATTTGAAGTATTGCAAGGAGTAGTTTGGTGTTATTAAAGGGTGGGGTAGGCTTATTATAGGGAGTGACTGATAAGGAGGATGAGTATATGAGTGCTACTCCTCCCCATTTTTTGTGGGATCTATCTTTTCTAGTGATAGAGTAATTTGGTGGTATAATTTCAGAGTCTTTTATGTGGGGTTTTAGCCAAGTTTCTGAGATGGATAGGATGTCAGGTTTATTATGATTTATCCAGGCATGGAGGTTTGGGATTTTATTAACTATGCTCTGAGAATTTAAAGAAGTAAGGAATATGGACTTGTCTGTGGTGGATGAGTTGGATGGGCCAGGGTTGGGATGGATGTCACCTGATAGTAGACTGCAGATCAGATATGAGATTGAGTTAGAGAGGTAATAGCACAGTTTGGAGTGTAGGTTGGATTCAGGTGAGATTATTAAGGGTTTGTTAGTTATTTGTTTTATGTATCCGACTTTCAAGTGTGTTGACAACATATTCATATCATGTATGTCAAGCCTCTAATAATGAAGCTCTATTTTATATATATATATATATATATATATATATATATTTGTTTTACCATTCATTAACAACTACTATTGAACTTCAAATGCTTTCTTTCAAATATATTTACTTGTAAATGTATTCAACCACATTTCACAGTAGGTGTAACATTATAATTGTTTCCATTCTTCAATGCCGGATCATATGTCTAACTTTAATTGCAGTAAAATTTGAGCCGATGCTTATTTAAAAGGTTCTGCCTTTTATTCAAATTAACCTTCTAAAGCTGCCTGTCAGTCAGAGTCTCTGAACATGAACAGCTCTGTTCTCTTGTTTAGGTAGGAATTCCAACTGAACTCTGTTTACCAGAGAAAGCGTCATGCATTTTAAATGAAGTAAAAAAAAAAAAAAAAAAAAGCTCAGGCTATGAAGAAAGGGGCTTCATATCTAACTACCACAGAACTACCTCACATAGGATTAGGGACAACCCATCAGTCACAACAATTTCCATATCTTTCATATTGAACCTGAGCATTTCATCTATGTATAGAGACTATTTCAAAGCCACTTAAAACTTCACAATCTCTCCACTGTTAAACAACATCAAAACACAGATCTATAGCAACTACAATCACCCCCTCCCCCAATCCAGCACATCATAAATTATTCTGTTCAATAGAACAGTAACATATCATCTAAATATATGCACTAGGAAGACAGGCAGCTTTTAGGTTTTACTATTAGTTGTAGTGAAACAGCTTTTTTAATGTTACTATAATGATTACACTGAGTTGCTTCCACACTTAGGTGAAGATGTTTATCTGTTATTTCTTTTAGTGTACCATTTAAGCAGCAGTTTTAATTTAACACTGTTAATGTCTTTTCATTTTTATAACAAGAAAGTATGAGATGTCACTCATGGTGCCTGTTTCCCTTCAGTAGGTAACTGCAGGTTATATGAATTAAACAACTTTAAATTCAGCTATGTGTTATACTACAGCTATTTTCTACTTCAAATATAAAGTATGCACTAGTTCCTTAGTAAGGAATTTTGTATGCAATCATTCAGATCATATACCAGTATAAATGCTGTATACTTTATTTAAGGGAAACTAATAATATTTTGTCATGACTAAGTAAAAATAATTCTTAATTATCTGCAAATTAGACAAGCATAAGACATTAAAAAGGAATTCAGTTACCAAACATTAGTAGACTGCTTGTTGATTTTCTGATTCCTATTTATGTTATAATTGAGCATGTTGTGATTTCATGTTTTACTGGCAAAGATATGTAAAGAAGTAAAAGTAAGCTTGTTTACATAAAAAGAAAAAATACAATACCTGACATCTTATTTCCTTTGTGAATAAAGAAAAGGGAAAAGGAAAGCTAATTATTTCCCCTTAATTTCTTCTTTCTCATTTGTCTTATAGGTTCATAGAATAGTACTAGGCTAACTGCCTGTGTGGGCTGTTATAAGCCTAGCCAATTACCCCATGTCAGAATCAAACCCTGCACCTTGTGTCTATAAGGTAAACACTTTAACCATTATGCCAACCTCCCAACCTCCCACCCTCCCACCTCTTATTTCCATTTGTCTTAATTTGTCTTTTTAAGGATATAATGGACCAGTCCAAATCCTCTGTTTGTTCAAAAAAGGTGTTAGTTTGTAGATATGACAATGCAAGGTCAAGATCTTTGAAGAATTTAACCCCATTAGAAAGGATTACCTTCAGCCTGTCCGGGAACAGTAAATGCACTTTTATCTGTTTTTTCTTAAGTTCTTTTATAAGGAGAAGGAATTGTGTCAGAGCCATGGCTTAAAACTAAATGCCAAGGAATGCATAATAGCATCATTCAGGAAGTCATCCACCCCTGGTAGTAATCATATTGACAACACACCCCTAAGAGATGACCCAGTAGTCAGAGACTTGGGGACACACATAGACAGTAATCTAGCCATTGACCATCACATGTCTACATTAGTGAGAAAATCATTCTATGTTGTGCATTTATAAACAAAGGTATGGCATCTACATCCAAGGAAGTCAGTATTCCACTGTATTCACCATTCATTTGACCAGTACAATGCCATCTTTGACATGTACCTAACTAGCACATCCAACAATTGGAACATCCACAGAAGTTCCTTACTATAAAAATAAAGGTTGTCTATAACATGTCCTGTGCAGACTGCCTCAAAGCTGTATCCCTGTATTCTGTCTGTTAAAGGCTGTTGGGGAAAAAGTGATGCCTAGCATACAAGTCATTGTCAGAGAGTACTCTGATAGACCTTCTGCATATCCATAAATAAACAGCACCAATTACCAATTCTAAAGACTTAAACCTTGCCTGTGATATAAATAGTCCCTGCTGGAAATACAAGTATGTTTTCCAGAGACTATCCCTTCTCTGGAAGGGAATCCTCATGTAATGAAATGTTCCTTCCTAATCCAAGTGAAATGTAACTTAATAATTGGATGAGGAACAGAAAACTCATCTCTAATGGGCACAGGCATTCTGTAACTGGTTTATCTCCCAGACCACTGCTTGTAAATGCTTCATCTCCAAAGCCCAAAAGCCCACGCGTACACTTATCAAGGGTACCATACCTTGTCAGAGATTTGGGTTGCTTGGCTAGGCTGAAAAAGGCCCAAGTGGTCATTAGCCTAGTACATACCTCTGAACCTATGAACCTATAAGCATATGTTTATTATATTTGTTTGGGTGATTGTATAGCCATCGAGGGATTGTTCATACATTTTCAGTTTCATGCTTTTTCCTACTGCTGTTCTGGCTATACTTTGGGGGTGCAACACAAAATGTCAACAAATCTAACCACATCCAAAAGCAATGTTTTTGTAGGAGAACAAACACACGTGCAGTTCTTATGTGGGGAGATTGACCCCCAACACCATCTGCTAGTTATATATATCAACTCCAATGTCACACAACAGTGGGGAAAATGTATAAATCCTTCCTTATTATAAATTCAATTTTGTTGATATTTTTGAACTTGTATATTACTGAGTTTAGATATTTTTGAGGTTACATCTTTTCTTCTGTCAGTGAGTGAATGAATGCTGAATAAAGATCAGCATATCAAAAATTCCAGCAGTTAGTCTGTGCAAGGTACAGGGGGAAATGGGGAATTTTCCCTTTCTCCATTCCAGTATGATCTCAAGGATTGTATGTACAATTAGCAAGGAGTGTGGGGGAGGGTGCAGCAGGGCTTGTCTTTTTTTTCTTTTTTTTAGTTAACGCTCAGAAGGGCACTATCAAAATGTTGACAGTGCAGAATGCTGACAGCTTGAAATGTTGATAGAAGTAAGTGGGTTGCGTTAGGACTGGGAATGTTTTGTGTGAGTGTTGGAGGGTTAGTGTTTCAGTAAAGGTTAAGTATGTTGACAGCGTTAGTGTTATGCATGTTTGTTGGTGCATGTTTCAGTATTTGAACCTGTCTTGTGTAGTGGTAGTGTTATGGAAAGGGTTTTTCTAAGGTTAGGAGCAGAGTTAGGGTTAAGGAAAGTATTAGGCTGGGGTTGTGGTTAGCATGCTTTTTTGAGGTGGGCTAACCCTAACCCAAATGGGTTGGCCCAGCCGGTGAGAGACTTCGTGCTGGTCAGAGCGGCCGAGTCAGAGCCGATTCTCGGCTCCGAGCCCATCAGTATTGAATGTAGGCGAGATGAATCACATACATCTATCGTTATGGTAAGTACATAACTAAGAGTTTTTGATGCTTTTGCATCAAATTTAGCTAAGGTAGTAGTTTTTAATGCTTTTGGATCAACAATAGGTCTCAAAGGAGGTCACTGATGCTTTTATGAATCTTGGGTATTCCAAATATGGTCGGGACTTTGGGATGTATTTGTGTTAAATTAAGTTTGTCCACTGTAATCTGGTAATTCAATAATCATTCAAGGTTATATCAATGTTCTTGTATGCAATATTTTCATTCAGTGACACTTCCACACAGCCATCACCATATAAAATCCCCAACATTTTTCCATTTGTTGATCAAGTACCACCAGCCCACCACCTTTATCAGGTTTCATGATCCTGATAGACCTATTCGATGATGTACTTTGTAAAAGCCTTGCCTCACCATCCGTTAGGTTGGGTATTGTTTTTGGTCTGGATAACAATCTTATATCATTCATGCATATGTTCTTAAGTAACTGAATAACTGCATGAGGTGGGGGTTGAATGTACTGTTTCTTTTACAATGTGCCAGGGAAGCACAAGTACCATTTTTTTTTAAGTAAGTGTGATTTAACTTCCTAGTATACAACTTTAGATCTAGAAGGCATCTGTCAATCTTTTGCACTCCTTTTCGGTACAAAATTCATGCCTTTTTCAATTAAGGTTGCTCATTCACAAGTAACAGTTTGACTACTGTAGTTATAAATATTGAAATCATTGTGTTCATTTTTTATAACAGTACAAGCTACATAATCATCAAAGTTGTCAATATTATCATTCACTGGTACAGTCTCCCCCCCCCGGCCCCCCAGTATACAGTTCTCTGTGCATAATGGTTGCCACCATTCTGTGTTTTGTTCTGCTGGATATCTGTCTCTGATTTTGAATCCTTCTCTGACCTCCTGGGGGGTTCCTCTAAAGGGACAACCTCTTCATCATTGACTAAAACAAGCGGTATTATCAAAACTATTAAATTGTTCTTCCATTCCTGTCCTTGTTAAGTATACATTTGACCTGTTTGAAACAGAAGTTTTTGGAGGGGAAAACCCATTACCTGTTTCATACTCTATTTTGTCCCTTGCCAAATTTTTTTTTTTCTCTCACACTGTTAATTTACGTATCAGCATTAACAAACACAGTTTGATATTCAGCTTGTTTGGCGCTGAAACATAAATTATTTAAAATGTGTTTGTTTAAGCCATTAACAGTCAATTTACACTGGCAAAGCTTTTTTTCATCGTTTCTTACCAGCGCTTCTATTAATTTGCATCTGTGATGGTTGAAAATAGTGACCTGGTGTAAATCCAAACCTTCAACAAGGCTGTTGGGGAACTTCAAGCAACACAGGCCCTTTGGTATCTGCTCTCTGGCCAAACATTCCTTTAAGTACGCATTCTCAACTTGTATTTTCTTTAATTTAAACAGTTCAGTTTCTAATGTCTTGAACTGTTGCTCTTGTGTACGATACGTATGACGTGGCTCGATGTTGCTAAAGGAAAGTTCATTATCTTTGTTCAGCCAATTAATAAGGCTAATTCCACAAGATTAGCTCACCCCATTGGTTGAACCTTGCTCTCAGTTCCGCCCTGCATTTCCGGACATGACATTTGAATTCATTTGTGCCTGGCTGTTCAAAACAGGACTCTGTTGCGCAGGAGTAATCAATGAGGGTGAAAGTTGAGACCCTCCAGTTGTCATATTAATGGAATCACTTCTGGTCATACTAGTATCAGTTGTAGGGTTGAGTTTAGTTCCAAACCTGATTAACTGTTGTGTCAGCCCCTCAATTAGAGCTGAAAGGTTCCCAAAGGCTTTCACCAAGTCAGTAACATAACTGCTAGTTTCTCCATCTCAAGCGCTCATTAAACTTTAGATGTGAAGTTGTTCTATTTTGACGTTCATTCTTACAGATGGGTTCGAGCCGATCCTGGGAATTGTTATGGCTAGGCTTGTATAGGCCCCAGGGCTGATAGCCTAGTACCAACCTATGAACCTAAATCCTAACCCTGCACTTTATCTTAGAAAAACCCTTTCTGTAACACTATCACTATTCCTGCAATCATCGTCTTATGGGATTGGTATGGGTTTCAGTTTTTTCTGGGGGGGCAAGAGTTGCTGGTTTTGTTTAACATCATCCTATGAGATTAATATGTTGGTTTTGTTTAACATCATCCTATGAGATTGATATTATTTCAATTTTTTTGGGGGGGTTGGTTTTGTTTAAAGTGTTTTTTGTTAGTATTTTAAGTTCTTTATTGTGATCTGTCAATATTATGATTTGTCAGTATTTTGAACTTTCAGTGTTGTGAACTGTCAGTATTCTGAGTGTGTGTCCAAAAAAGAAATAAAACCAACCAACAAGGCAGTAAAAACATAATGGGGGGGGGGGTTACCACTTCTTTAGACAATACAAGAGTGAACAAAACTGAGTTTAAATAAGATAATCAAATATAATTAACAGTAATTAAAACACTAATTAAAACATCTCATACCCGCCTCTCTTTGAGGACAGATTTTAAAGGGACAGTAGTGTTTAGACCTGGCTCCTTGTGTGCCTGAAAGGCTAAAATTCATTTTAATTCAGTCTTTTCTATTTTATTATTCACATCCCCACCTCTGATATCAGACTTAGCCAATTGTAAAACTCTAAAACTGAATCTGTAGTGTCCTTTACTAAGATAGTGACATGCTAATGCATTATTTTTTTAACTTCTTAGGGACATCCCAGTATGTTCCAAAATCCGTTTCTTAAGTTGTCTTGTGGTTTTGCCTACATAAAAAGAAGAACAACTACAACAGGTAGCTAAATAACCTAAAGAAGTGCTCCTACAGTCAGCATAAATGCAAGGTAGAAATTCATAAAGTGCTTAGTCTCACTTATAAACTCACAAGCTTTACAGTTATGGCATGGGTATGTGCCCATTTTCATATAGGAAAATCTATTCATAGATGATTGGCCAGAAGGTCCATAGCACAGAAGTCCTTTCAAAGAGAGATTTTTATTTTATTTATTTTATTTTACATTTGTTGACAGGGATAATCCGACTGGATGCATGCCCATTTTCAGCTGAGGCCTGGGGAGAAAAGCTCCAAGGGTAAGCAGATACAGCATTACATAATACCAGCATTACATATTACAAACAGACTATTTACAGAGATTACATAAGTAAGCAAGTTAAACAAGTTCCATGGGTTACAGTTAATCCTGAGCACAAGTCAGGATTAAATTAAATTACACAGTAAACTGGGTAACAGATTTTTACACATTCTAGAGAGAGTTAGCCAGGCTTGATACATTGACATAGCCAGTTAAGTGACAAATGTTGTTTGAGTCTAGTTTTAAATTGACCTAAGGTGGAAAGTAAGGTAATATCAGCTGGAAGGGAGTTCCAGGATCTACTTACAGAGTTTGCAAAGGGAGAATCACCAGAAATACATAATAATGCAGAACCTGTTATTCTAGCTGCTATCTGAGTTTATAGAAAATATTTAAAATCTGTCCCAATTTTTGGACCTTTGTTCCATTATTATTTTTGTCAAGATTTCTTGCTCTGAGAGATTGAGAGGTAACAATAATAAGATATTGTAAAGCTAAAGGGACAAAGAAGACTACTGTATGTGTGTGTGTTTCCAGAACTTCAAATGCTTACTTGTATGTGCCATTTAAGTTGAAAAGTTTTCAGAAAAAGAAAAATCATTAGTTATTTTATATGCTGACTTCAAGGGCTATGGCTTTTCAATACAAATGAAAATATGATCCTATATGTTATCAACAATTAATCATGGACAGTTCAATTCGGTATAAGGACTCTCTGATAAATGTTTTCTCAACCCCCTGCTCCACCCCTTTACTGTGTTTTGCCATATCTCTGTAAACCAACTATTCAGCCATGCTGGCAGGAGCTAGCTAGCTGCAAATGTGTTGAAGTAAGTAAAGCAGTTGTGTGACATTGTGACATGACAGCCTTATTCACAGCAATCATCAAAACTATGTTTATCAGAAAGTTAGATGTTCCCTCGACAAAACAACCCAACCCAAACAGCACATTATTTAGCACCCCCACCCCCACCCCCAGCATGCCACAACCATCAACAAACAGGTAAGTGTGAAGGGAAAGAAAAAAACAGCATTCAGGTTCTTCCTTAAGATCTTAGCCAACTCCATATTTCCATGCCTGACTCTGGACTACTGACTGCTCAACTAATGCATGCTAATAACTTTTGAATGAATAATGATGAAACACAGGCATCCACCGTTCCCTGTTTCCTCCACTCAATACACTACACTTTAGAAAACTTAAAAGGCAGCACAACTTAAAAACACACACACAAAAAAAACTGCTGAAACGGCAATGAAACGGCAATGAAACGGCAGTTAAAGGACACTAGATAGCTTAATCTCACACTGCTGATTATCAGGTTACAACTTAATACCAGCCGGGGAAATGAAAAGTCTGTACAGGTCCCTGGCTCCCACACAGTAGACTAGCACAGTCAAAAGGATGATGATGATGATGATTGATTTGGAAGCACTGCAGCACTTATTTATGGATCAATACCAATGCTTTCAAAAAGCACCATAAAGTGGGACGGAAATTTAGCCCCCTCATTCTTCTTCTCCCCAAGGGACACATTTTTTTTTCAGGCCTCTAACATACCATATCCATGACTCAAGTCTCATTCTCCAGACACTACAAGGTTTATCCATCAGTACCTCAAAGAGCAGTACAACAACAAAACCATTTTTTATTTAATTACTAGTCACTCCTGAAGTTAGGTAGCTAGATGCAACTTCAACATCTGAAAATGAAGTAACACGATATTCCTCCTAATTTGAAATTTGTGGCTATGGAATGAGAGTTCACTTCAGCAAACTCGAAATTTATGCCAGTCAGTCAGTGCTGCTGTATTCTCCCATCCCCAGTTTATAAGTCTGACAGGCACTGCCTCATGAAGCTGATGCCATCACACATGCCCCCACATGTTCATGATGTTGTGGGAGCGTGATGACATCATCCATAATTTAAAAATTGTAAATAAAATTTAAAAAATATTGGGAATTGAAGGGGGAAAAGTGTGGCACCCCATTATTTTGCCCTCAAAAATGGTAAACATACTTCCAGCAGCATCCTTGCTGGTAAAGCAAGCCATCCAGGAAGTCCCATCAGCCCAGAGAGAATCAGGGATCTATTCAAAATTCTTTCAGGTGTCCAAGAAAAACAAGTACCTCAGGCCTATTTTGGACCTAAGGAAACTAAATTTGTTTGCCAGACAGGCCAAATTCCACATGGTAATAGTGCAGTCTATTCTTCCTCTTCTGAGGAAAGATGATTAGATTTGCTTGATGGACTTCAATGAAACATACTATCATAAAAAGACAGCTAGTTATTTCAAGAGAATTCTGTGCTTCTGGCTGGAAGCTTATCACTATACATTTTAAATTTTGCCCTTTGGTCTCACCACAGTGCCCTGGGCATGGCAATGGTAGCAGTGCAGCTCAAGTGCCTAATGGCAACTTCAAGGACTTTGCTGGATTGTGTGACAGACTCCTTACTCCATCTTTCATCTGGTTCATCCTCCTTCAGTTTGGGTTTCAGTCCTGGATCTAATTTTGCCTCCATTAGGCCAGCCTCATCCATATCTGAAATCCCTCAGACTGACTGCTTGATTCCAGAGTCTGCCAGAGTGCTTAATATTCTTTCATCATCTCAAAAGTCTTCCACCAGAAAAATTTATAGCAGCAAATGTAGATGTTTTAGTCTTTGGACTATTTCTAAAGGTATGGATCCCTCTTTGGTTCCTTTGGATACAGTTTCTGACTTCTTAGCTGGTCATTTTCAATCAGGAGCAAGCAACTCAACTATCATGGTCCATTTAGTGTCCATCTCCAATTTTTACTTAGGTCAGGATTTTCTCCAATAGCTTCGCTGACATTCTCTAAAGACTTTTTAAAGAATTCTTTCTTCTCAGTCCCCTTTGAGTAAGTCAATTCCTTCTTGGGGTCTATCCTTTGTGTTACAGGTTTTAACCAGGGCTCCATTTGTGCCTGATGTTAGTGAAGAACTTAAGTTTTTTTACTGGAAAACTATTTTCTTGGTTGCAGTGACTTCTGCTAAATGAATGTCAGAACTCCAAGCTTTGTCTTGTAAGCCTCCTTATCTCATTTTTCACAGTACATTTATGAAATAATCCAGCCATTGTTGCCTAAATTGGCCTCCAAGTCCAATGTAGACTAGTTTGTTCATTTACCATTATTTTTCCCAGATTTCAGTAATAAGAGCAAATACATTCTTCACTGTTTAGATCTGCACCAACAACTACAATTTTACTTACACAGAATGAAAGACATCAGGAAATCTGACCATTTTTTTATCCTTTTCCAGAGTTACAGCAGGAAAAGGGGTTTCTAAAGTAACTTTGTCCAGATGGAGTACTGAGTGTATCTGTTTCATTTACAAAGCTAATAGATTGACCCTGCCAACTAATGGAAATATATATTAATTCTGAGTGTGCAGTATCTCAGACTGTTCCCCTTTTTCTGTGGTAAAAGGATCTCAGAGTTAGTGTGTGTGTGTGTGTGTGTGTGTGTGTGTGTGTGTGTGTGTGTGTGTGTGTGTGTGTGTGTGTGTGTGTGTGTGTGTGTGTGTGTATATATCTATACACACACATATACACATAGATTCACTTCAGAAGACTGAAAGCACAAAATCTTGAATTTCAAAAGACTGAGACCAAAATTCTGAAAGTTCAAAAGAATGAAAACTCAAAATACTGAATCTCAGAATACTGAAAACACACAAGATACCAACATTTACTATATTCCAGCACAACTACATATAGAAACAAATAAAAGATAAACTGTTTTCCACTTCTCCAAGTATAAATGGGGGAAAGCCCCCTGCACCCCCCATATGGGGGCAAGCCCCCCACACCCCCTGCTACTTAAATATATCAACTACGAGATCGCACTCCACAGAACAAAATGGCAAACATACCATTACGTGTTTCATGACTGCCTGTTGTAACCTTAGTCATGTTCCCTTCTAACTTACTATACTACAACATGTCTCATGTTAGTGTAGTGAAGTGCGATCTCTGAGTTGATATATTTAAGTAGCAGTGGGTGTGGAGGGTTAAAGAAAGTTATGTGGTTTGTCTTGTATTTGTTTCTGTATCTACTTCTGCTGGAATATATTAAGTGTTAGTATCCTGTGTGTTTTCAATATTTTGAGATTCAGTATTTTGAGTTTTCAGTCTTTTGAAATTCAAGATTTTGGGCTTTCAGTATTCTGAAGCGAATCCATACACACACATACACGCACACACACACGTGTGTGTGTGTGTGTGTGTGTGTGTGTGTGTGTGTGTGTGTGTGTGTGTGTGTGTATGTGTCTATAGGTGCATGTCAGATGGTTGAATGTTCAAGTTTATCAAACTGAGTGTGGCAGTGCACAAGTGATGGAACATTCAGTTGATTGAGTAGTGCCAGTATTTTTATGGGAGATCATTGTACAGTGGGGATGAGGAATTTCCTCTTTCTTCACTGTTGTGCAATGCCAGAGTTGGCATGTGTAAGTAGCAGGTGGTGTGGGGATGCAGAGGGCTTGGAGCCCTAGAAGAAAACACCTGTTGAAGTAGTTAATTGTGAAAACTGCTATTTCCAATGTTCTGTGGCTCAGTCTTTTTTATTTAAGCAATTTTCATTTAATTATTTGTAATAGATCAGCAGATCCAGATGTGTCTATTTGTGTGTATGGGCTTGTGTGTGTGTGTGTGTGTGTGTGTGTGTGTGTGTGTGTGTGTGTGTGTGTGTGTGTGTGTGTGTGTGTGTGTGTGTGTGTGTGTGTGTGTGTGTGGTGTGTGAGTATAAAGGGAGGTGCAATCATCTCACATTGAGAAGTGCAGTAGGGGGATACTCCATACAAAAGCATTAAATGTGCAACTGTCAGAGTTTAATTTTTTTTTCACGAACAGTACTTTAAGTTTTGAGGTGTTAGCTTCAGTATTGTAAGTTTGCAATACTGTGTCTCACATTTGCAATAGGAAGGTTCATAATGGCTGTATGACCTTAGGCTTTAGTTATGTCACAACCTTCCTATCCAGCTTTTATTAACTAAGTAATGAACAAACTAACTAAATATAGTTCCAGACCCAAGATTTTCATTTTCTGGATCACTTAAAGTCTATTCATGATAACACTGAGCATAGCTTTTTTGTTATGTTTTGCTATAGTTTAAGTGCTTCGGTTTTCCTTTAGCACACGCAGGTCTCCCATAAACAATGTCTTATCTTTAGAGGTCCATAGGTTATTATTAACCTTTTGAAAGGCATGCTACAGAACTCCCTCAATGTCTTCTGCAAATCACACAGCATTCCTTAATATTCTTTATGAACTCTTGATAAAGAGAATGTCAGTCACCCTAGATGATTTAAACTACCCAATGATTAACTGGAGGAGATATACTACCAACATAAGATATGTGCAAAAATTCTTAGATTTTGTAAAAAAAAAAATTCCCTAGACCAAATTGTTTATGAACCAAGTAGAGGACAGAATATCCCTGACCTGGTAATAACAGGCTTAGCATCTGTATGTACCATCCCCAAGTATCTCCCTCATTGGTCAAAATAGGCCACAAACTAGTAACTTTCTCCATCAAACTCTCCAAATGATCAGAAACAAATATTACAGCATTCAAGGACTTCAAACATTCAAATCGCCTACAATTCAGTGATGAAGTCTCTAAATTTGAGCATAACCACATTACTGATAATGTTGCTACTGCAAAGAGTAATGCAGAAAAGTTCTACTCACACCTTGATAAGTGTATTAAATTGGCAGTGCCAAATAGAGTCAAGTAATTGGAGAGGTTTCAAAGCAAACAAGTATGGCTGTCCTCAAGCAGTATAAACTAGATAATAATTCAAAGAAACTCCGTAACCTATGCAGCAGAGCAAAGGACCCCCAAATTAAGAACATCAAAAACTAGATAAGAATCTAAGAAAGGACATAAGAAAAACAAAGGCATCTCATGAAATCAGCCTAGCTGTAGAAGCCAATGACAACTGCAAATCGTTCTTTAATTCTGTGAGATAAAATGAGTAATTACACCCAACATTGCTCCAAGTATATTCATAATAGTACTTACTAGTCTGATTCAGTGGATATTGACAACATACTGGCAAATAAATTTTATACCAATTTCACTCCCAAGATATATAATTCAAACTAACTTATCCCTGATAATAAGCCACCAACCATCATGAAAGAGTATGTTCTAAAAGTTCTTTCCAAAATGGGGTTTGACAATATACCCAGCTGCTTGCAGCAGTATAAGGGATCCACTGAGCAAGCATAATGGAACCTTTTCAACCTGAGCCTAGTGACTGGCTTTGTCCCACAGGAGTGGTTCACAACTGTTGTGACGCCACTCAATAAAGGTGGCCCACTACAGATCCCAGGAATTACAGAACCATCAGCCTAATGACTGTTACATGCAAAGCTAAGGGGTGTATTATAACTGACCAAATTAACTATGATATCAAAAATCTTATCAGACTTGACCTCCAGCATTCTGGCTTTGTCAAAGGTAGCTCATGTCTAATAAACCTTGTGAACTTCTTTGAGAAGGTTACTCAAGTTATATACTGTAGACAAGCTGTACACATAGTGTACCTTGACCTCACCAAGGTATTCGATACTATACCACATGCAAATATGATGAACAAGTTGAAGGAGCTCCATATTGACCTGTATGTGATCAGGTGGATAGCCAACTGGCTTAGACACGGGACTCACAAAATAAGAGTAGGGGGTGTATCCTTAGACCATGAAGCTGACCATTGGAGCTGTGCTGGGATCTGTGTTGGGACCTCTGCTGTTCAGCATCTACTTCTCCGATCTCCACTTATCAAACAAGGATCTTTAGCCAACAAAATTTGTGGATGATGGTAAACTGGGAATCATCATTAAGTCACCCCATCACATACAGACACTCAAGCAAGAGCTTACAATAGTCAGTGGCTGGTTTACTAAAAGTGGACTCAGGAACAACAATAAAAGTGCAACATCTGAGTATTCAGCAAGGTCATCTTACCTCTGGCGTATAGCATAGATAACACAGCACTTCAAAATGAATACATTGTTTGACACCTGGGTACTTAGGTGGATAGCTCCCATTGCAACAGAGGTTAGGAAATCCTGTTATCTTTGTACAGTTCAAAGCAAAAGGTATTTCTTCCAGATCAAGAGAAATCTTCATCTCCTTGTACTCCACACTGACTAGATCAATCATTGAGTACAAAGCCCCCTTTGGAATGTACCTTACTAAACATATCAAGCATGTGGAAAGACCCAAGACCTTTGAACCTAAAAAGATCAAGTGATTAAAAGATGTGAACTACCAAGAAAGACTGGAGGCTTTATCCCTATACCCAGTTTCATATACAGTACAATCCTTAGAGGAGATTTGTGTCTTGCTTATAGCACTATAAGGGATCCATTAGTCAAAAAACTATTATATCCCAATAAATCAAACTTTTCAGCTAACACTAGGATCATAGATTTAAATCTACTCCAACGAGTCAATAAAGCAAGGGAGAAGGATAGATTTGTTATGCAGCATCTACCCCTCCTGTGGAACAAATTCCCTCTTCAAATTAAGCAGTGTAACACATTGTCTGCCTTTATAAAGAAACGTTACAGCTGGATTTGCATTCATAAATTCATCCCTGGTATGACTGGACTGGTCCTTCTAGAAAAAAGAGGCAAGACCTTAGGGTAGGTACTGGCAAGCCAGAATTGGCTCAGTTGCCTAAAATCCAATCATCCTACACATTAGGTGATTGAGGAGGTAATCATTTTTAGCCTAATCAATGCAGATTCCACTAACTGATACAACTTTCCACAAGGGATTGTGGGGGGGGGGGTTACCCATCCATTCATCCAGGTTGTATTTGAAAAGGGTGAGAGAATTATTTTGTTTAATATGAATGGGTGTCTATTCTAAAGGACAGGAATTCTTTGAGTGAGGCATCTAATAAGCCAACAAGTTCTGTTTATGTTTTAGTGAAAGTTAAGGATTTTTGAATGCATATTCATGGTGTATCTAGTTTTGTGAATATGAATAACATTACTCAAGACAAGGTCATGTGAGGCCCTAAGGAGACTGTATGAAACAGAGAAGGGAAAAGGGGATCAAAGTAATTTATGTAAGAAATGGAACTCAGTTCCTTGATTTTCTTTTTGAAGAAACATTGGAACCATTCAAGTTGGATTATGTATCGGGACAAGAACATACTGTATGGAGCACTGTATTCAATTATTGGCCTAATATGAGAGGAGTAGAGAGGTACAATAACATCCTTGGACCTGGAAGAAATACCATTGATAATCAGCTGGGCTAAATAAAAGGATATCCTAATGACTCTGGATACACAGTCATCAAAGAAGAGCTTATTGCCATGAAATGTGCCAGGTTTCTAATAACTGCGGATACCACACTCTTTGGCATTCGGCTTGAGACTGCAGCTGTGACGCCATGTGTTTGTACATGCCGGTCCTTCTTGTAGAATCTGGAAGTACCCAGATGAGTTGATGAAGGCTCCAAGTTTACAGTAATCAGTAAATTAGTCATCCAAAGGCCCTTGGCATCATAGAAATATACATGAAAAAGAAGCAGGCCCAGTACTGAGCTTTGGGGGAAATGATGATGATTAGTCTTTGGGGGCAAAATGTGCCCCAATCTTAATATGTTGGGTTCTGTCTGTGAAACAGTTTGCTATCCACTGAGTAACATAAAGGTTTACATTCACTTGTTTATCTAGGATGCCTGAATGAGGAATGATATCAACATTTTGGCTTTGCCAAAGTATGCTTTGTGTATTCACTCTCCCTCATCTGAGGTTTCACTGACTTTTTCAAAGAAATTAACCAGGCTAAGTAGGTTAGATCTAACCTTCAGAAATCCAAACTGCCTTGGGCCAAGGGAAGTTAGAGTGCCAATGTATGTTTTTATAAGATCCATAATGAGGCATTCCATTTACAAATAAGGCTTGTGAGGCTTCTTGATCAATACTATTGTAGTACTATGTTTGTAAGTATCAGATCCAGTACATTTGATCCTGTTGTAGAGGAGTATAGAATATGCTTAAATGAGTTTGAACTGATGAAGTCTAGCATGCTTTTGGTATATTAATTTGTAGTAGTTTAAGTATTCCATTTAATAGATGAATAGTAGAAATCCACAATAATATCAATGCTTGATTGAATAGTAAGGGACTCAGGGTTGCTGAGGTACACTTCAGGGGTTGCACGTGTCATATAGTGTATTCTGTACTTTGCCAATATGTGATGAGGGATCTTATTTATAGTAGGATGCAAAGGAGTTAAAAGTCATGAGTAAGACATATATGGTTGAAGATGGTGAAGTCATGGAAGAATATGAACATACCACTGCTAGTATTACAGGCACTCTCTGTAGAGGATATGAATAAGTAATGAGCACAAAATCCTGGTAGGGAAGGTATTTTATCACTGCACGGAACTATGTCTCTTTAATGGCATAGCTACTAGTATTTTGTAAGGACAGGAAGGCTTCTAAGGAGGGTAGTATTTTACTGAGGCTTCTAGCACTGAACAACATACTTTTATACAGTGCTGATTCAGTTAGTCTTGGTTGGTAGATGTAATAGATTTGCACTGCCTAAAAAAATACTATGGAGTGGAGAAACTCCAATATGTGGAAGCCCTGAGGTGAAAGCTTAAGGCCATCCCTGGTGAAGCATGTAGGACTGTCAGCTATCTCATTTTAGACTGACAAAACAATGGACCCCCTTTGAATGATACCAGTTGCTAAGCCAATTGTTGAAGTCAATCATTTTTTGTTTACGTTGTCATTATTGCCAGTGAGGATGATGTTCAAGACTAGTTTCATATCAGTTATGGAAACATAATCTTGAGGGCTCAATCATATCTCTCTCTCTGGGTCTATGGCAGATGATCGAGTTTTCAGAAACTCAAAATTCATATGGTCAAGACCATACGATCGAGTTTCCGAAAACTCGAATATCAAAAAAAAAAAAAGGCACAAAAAAACCCACAAAAATCTACCTTTTTATGTTTTTGCAGGGGAACCCACCTACACCCTCTGCAAATTATATATACTAGCTCTGAGATCGCACTAAAGTGAGGAAGAGAGTAAATTTCCTGAGCCGCACTGTACCATGATCTCCATTCAGCAGTTTTGGGTTTTCAAAAACTTAAACATATGGTCTCAACCATATGAATTACAAGTTTCTGAAAACTCTATCAATTGATAGGGACCCCTCTCTCAATATAATCCAGGGATGTCTAACTCCTCAGGTTGTTCACACCTATGCAAACAATGACCATGTCATAGGTGTATCTGGGGTAAACAAGCCTGAGAGTCCTACACACCTGTCTTGTCTTATCCTGGCATCTGAGAGGCAGCTCACCATCACCTTATCTTCACCAATCCTGGTGAGTAGAGTATCTGTATGTCTCACTTTGGGGTCACCTGAGATTGGGGCATTTCATTCTCTTTTGGCTGGCCTATGATACGTTAATGGTTGAGATGGGCTAGTATGTTGAATCCTCTGTAGAGGTTTTATGATAGGTAGTAATAAAGGTATAGTATGTGAGATGACATTATGCCACGTTATACTTTTGAGCAGTTAGGATGCTGGTCTTTTACTTTGGAGGCCTTGGCTTAGGAAGAGACTTCTTAGGTTATTTGCCATGAAAAGGACTGTTTTTGGTGAGAGGCATGCAGATGTAAAGTGGCTGTTGTCACTGACAATATCATGGATAATTTGGATATGTTTTGATAACAGGCTAGCCTCCAACTTCAGTAGGTATTTGCACCTCTCACTTTGGACTATAGGGAAGGTAGAAATAAATGGTTACCAGTGAGCATTATGCAATAAAACAACTGAGTGAAGGTTCCTAGTGCTGACATGCTGCTTACATAACAAGAAGTAGTAGTCTGTGGTTACATGATCTCACAATAAGGTGAAATGATATCGGGAGGTACATAAAGAAGAGTTTTGGAAATCATATCCCAACTTCCAAGATACAGTCTCTTCCACTACACACATATCTCTCCCACCTCACACAGTACATGCTTCCAGAAATGCATTTAAAAACCTTAAATGATAGGCTTAAGTAAAAAAAAAAAAAAAACATGGCCAGTAGGGGATTCTGGGAAAAAAGAAGCTGTTTAACAAAATATATACTTTAATGAAATAAAAAAACAACATGCTGATACATATTGCACAAATAACTTATTAAAAAAGTGCACACTGCAACAAACCTGGCATATGCATGCCATCAATGATCTCTGCAAAACAAGCAAAAGAGCCTCCATAACCCTATACACAGGTGACTCTACCCTTATCTATTTCACCTAAAACCTTGGCAGTATACAAAAAAAAAGAAAGAAACACTGGAATCTTTAACTTCAGTAGAGCATAGCCATTAATGCCCCAATTTTCTGAATTATCAATGCCCAAAGGATAGAACAGCTTTAGTATATGCCTGTGCTTTAGGATTCTTTACATTGCCCCTGTCCTGAAGGGCCACAGCAAAAACCTAGGGATGAATTTGTGATTTCCCATTCATTGGTTGAAACTGCATTTGAATAGGCTTAGGGAAGAGCCCTGTTTCACATGAATGGGGACTCTGTTCCAGAGAAGGGTAATCTCTGAGGTACATACCTGTCCCTCCAATATGTTCTATTTTTGTCACAGAAGACGTTTAGATCCTTAGATCAGAAAATTCTTGTGCTGTTTGTTTTGGGAATGTACAGCAGATCCATCAAGGCTGGATCAGAAAATGCCTTATTGGTTAGGCATAGATCACCCATCAGTAGTCTGTAGGAGACCTAGTACAGGGACAGGGCTTTAAGGCAGTCCACATAGGACATGTTATTTACAACCTGTATTTTTTTTAGTAAGGAACCTCTTTGGCTGCTCCAGCTATTGCAAATGCCTGGTCAGGTACATGCCAAAGGGTGCATTGTACTGCATCATTTGTCTAATGAGAGCCGAGTAAACAGGACTATGATCTCTTTAGATATGGATACCACATCCTTACTTATAAGTTGCACCATATAGAAGGAGTTTCTCACTACCATGAACACATGGCAATCAAAGTTCAGGTTACTTGTCAACCTGATTTCTCAAGTCCCTTCCCACTGGGTCTACTCTTAGGGTAGTGTTAATAATACTGTAATTTGCAAGGTTGGTCATCTTCCCAAAGGGTATGATTATGCATTTTTTGCATTGAGTTTTATGTAATGGTTATGACAACAGTTATTTGGCCTGTTTCAGAACCTCCTGGAAGATATCTACATCATTGGGGTATTCAACAATTGTACCCAACTTGCAGTCATCAACAAATGTGGTCAGCCAAAGGCCCTTTACATTTTCCATGACTTCAGAGAAGTATATTCTGAATAGTAGAGGTCCCAGGACTAAGCCCAGTGGGACACCACTGGTAACAACTCTCTTGTTGGAGGCGGATTTCCCGATCCTAACTTCATGTGACCTATTTGTAAGCCATTTGGCAGGTGACATACAGTTTTATGCCTAAATTTGTGAGTTTGTCTAAAATACCTGAGCAAGGCACTATGTCATATGCCTTTGCCAGATCATGGTGGCAGTCTGTACCGTTTTGCCCTGTCCATGGCTCTAGTGACCTTCTCGAAGACATCCACCAAGTTTAGTAGGCATGCCCTGCACTTGATGAAAATGAATTAGGATGAGCCCAGTGTTTGAAGATTTCCTAAGTCTGTTTATCAGGTCCATGATATTTTTTTACATGGTCTTGAATATAAGAGTAGTCAAACTTTTGGGTCTGTAATTGCCTGGGTCTGTTGATGGTCAACCTTTGTGCAGAGTGATAACCATTGCATATATATATATATATATATATATATATATATATATATATATATATATATGCAAAAAGTAAGAAATTCAACATCACATACTATTATAAAGTGTTAGGAATCATCAAAGTAATCTTCTATAATTAACACATTGAGAATCTTGACATTTCAACTGCAAAATTTCAAGGCTATCCCAACCACTAAAAGTCTTAGTATGATTTGTAGATCTTATTCTGATCACTTCTTTTTCAGTTTCACATAGTATTGCTATTAAATTTAAAAATTCTTTGAACGTAGGAACTGAGTTCGATTTCCATTTTTATGCAATAACTTTTCTAGCAACTGCCAAAAAACTACAAAATATGTTGTGTTGTGTTGTTTGGCTTTTACGGATACAGAAAGTGGAACATTCATTAGTATTACTGATCTAGTTAAAGAACAATTATTAGATCATAACCCCTTAAAAACATACTCATCTCTTCCCAATATACATTTATTTTTTCACAATCCACAAGCCCATGTCTAATCAGCTTTTATATCTTTACTACATCTCTAACAAACTAAAGAAGTAATTTTATTAAACTTAGAGATTTTATAGGGAGTAACAAACATTCTATGTATATATTCCCACTTACATTTTTTTTCCAAAATAAACTTGAAAACTTTAACTAGCTGATTTAAGTAACAATATTTTATTCTTACCATCTACTGAGTCACTCAATCCACTACTATCTAAATGGTTACAAAATTTTGCCTTAAAATTATTATTTATAGTTAACTTACATAACTTGGACAAGCTTCTTTTGTTGGTCATTTTACCCTCAATGATAGCATTCATATATTCATATAATGGGGGAATAGTGTTCTGTTCCTCTTCACTCATATTATCTATAAATTCAATTAATTTTTTTACTGATGGATAATATTAACTGGTTAACTTATTCATCCAACTTATAATCTTCATTAACTATTCTGGTGACTAAGATTTTCCTTTTTCAAAGCAATCATACCATAATACTAATCTATGCCCTTTCAATAAATTCATTTTACCATTGCTCTGAGTGTCCTTAAACCAAGAGTTGTGTGCAAAGGGAAAGCACAAAACTTTCCAATTTGATATTAATGGAGTTCTAAAAACATATTTCTTAACTGTTTTAAGAACTGACTTCATATATGCAGAGTCTAAACATTGCAAAGAATTTCCTTCTAAAGTAAATTGTATTAATCAGATGAAAGGATTGTCACCTATTTATAATTTATCATATTTGATAAACTTACAAGAATAAGTATAACCTGGTCCTGAATGGTTTTCCATTGGCTAGTGTAATATGAGTCTATCCAGAGTATAATAGAGTTAAAATGTCTAGCAATAGAATAAGATTTGACATCTTGAAGCTACTACCACAATACTCCCATAATCCTATATGATTTTATAGGCAATTCTCAACTCTTAATGATACTGTAATAATGAAGTTAACATTTTTCCATTTTCTTTAAAGCTATTAAATGCAATAACTATATATCTATATATATATATATGTGTGTGTGTGTGTGTGTGTGTGTGAGTGTGTGTGTGTGTGTGTGTGTGTGTGTGTATGTATATATATATATATATATATATATATATAGAGAGAGAGAGAGAGAGAGAGAGTCTTGAGTAATATTGGGTGCAGTTCTGCAGCGGTTAGTATCATCACCTCTCAGCAAGAGGTCATCTGGTTCAATTCTTGGCTGGGGTGCCTTCTGTGCATAGTCTGCATGTCCTCCCTTTGGTTGCATGTGTTTCCTCCAGGTACTCCAGTTTCCTCCCACATTCCAAAGACATGTAGTAGGTGGATTGGACATTATAAATTGGCTGCTTGTATGAGTGACTGGTACAGATGAACTACTGCTGCAGGGCTAGCCAGTTGTGGTGATACCCCAACCCCATATGCAAAATGGGAAAAAGGGGTTGAGGATGGATGGATGGATTCTTGGGTAATATAATGATTTTAATAAGTACTAACTTATCCTTCAAAAAAAAAAACACCATTCCATTTTTTAATAAGAAGTAACATTTCTTCAATTATATTTTTTCAAAATTATTAATAATAATCTTACTCACATCTTGATAGATTTTTATTCTTTAGTATTTTAGTTCTTTTCCTTCTAAATTTTATATATATATATATATATATATATATATATATATATATATATATATATATATATATCTTTAAGCTTACTATCTAGTAATTGATTTAACACTAAAGATTCAGTTTTATTATTATTAAATTTCAGCAGTGATACTTCTTAAAACTTTTCAATTTCCTCATCAGTTCCGTCAATTGAATAATTTAAATGTCCTATAGTTAGCAAAATATTTATTTATTTATTTTTACATTTGTTAACCAGGTTAGTCTGTCTGGGTTCTTAGAAGCTCTTTTTCAGCAGAGACCCTAGGAGAAAAGTTCCCCAAAAAAAAATTTTAAGTAAACAAATAGTAAGAACAAAGATAAACACAGACCACATTTTAAGTATACATACTTCTGATATAATTACATAACATGCAATAAAGGAATATATAGAATGGATAGAAATACAATACAATACATATATGGAAATTTTCACGAAGTATGGCAAGAAACTAAGCAGAAATATGGTAAGACTAAGGTCAATACATTGCTGAACCAAGGTACTAGGCATGAAGTAAGTAAATATACAGATAAAGTTGTGTGAACTTTGGAAGTTAATAAATAAATTAAAGAACAGTAATAAGAGATTATGGGTATTGAGTGTAACATGAGCTAAGTAGTATGGAATATGACGGAAAAATGTGAAGGTAGTAGTAAGAGAGAGAGAGAGAGATAGAAGTGATACAGTTAAGTTAGGTTATTCCTGAATGTTTCTTGGGTGTTAGTTTAGAGTGTGAACATATCGAATTTGATAGGAAAAAAGATTTAAGCTGTTTCTTGAAGGCATTTTTGTCATTAAGTAGTCTAAGGGCTAAAGGGAGTGTGTTCCAATTTTTTGCAACTGAGTGACAATAGAGTATTTTCCCAAAGGTTTTGTTTGGCTTATGAACTTCAAGAAAGTATTGATTAGTACTTCTTAATGGGCATTGAGGAGTATAAACTAATAGAATTTGCAAGGGATGGGCAGGATTTAGGATTGTTTGGTATACTATGGGCTATAAGGAGTTGGGATTGAGGCAGTAAGTTGGAAAATTCAGGCCAGTGTAAAGCCTTTAATGAGAGGCAGTGATGGGATTTGGAAGGTTGATTTGCAGCAAATCTGGCTACTTTGTTATATGTGATTTCTAGTTTGGATATTAGGTTACTCTGTAGATGAGTAAGAATAGGTGAAGCATAGAGTAGCGATGGTAGAAGCAGGGATTGGGAAAGGGATGACCAGGATGCACAGGGAAGAAAGTTTTTGTGATGGTAAAGCAGACCTAGTTTTAAGCTGTATTTAAACAATCCTTGTTAATTGAGAAGCCATCATGTTTTTTATTGCTTCTTATACTATTAGCTAAGGGTTTGATAACTAATGCAAATGGTAGAAGGGACAAGGGACATCCTTGCTTTTTCTTTTGTTTAAAGTCAATCCTTGAGAAATGTAACATCCAATTTTAGCATATGCTTTGGAGTCTCTATACTTTTTTAATATTACAATAAATTGTTCTGGAAACGCAAAAGCTTCTAAAGTTTTAAACAAGTAGTTCTAATTTACAGAAGCAAAAGCTTTCTCAATATTTAAGCTAATTGGATCCAATTTCTTGTTCATTCCTTTTGCTAACTTTAAGATAGTTACTACCCTTTTTATATTATCATACATTAATTTATTGACTAGAAATCCTATTTGATCTTTATTAATTAATCTACTATATCTCTTAATCCTGTAGGGAAGATGGAAGTAAATATTTTATAATTTGCATTTAATAATTAAACAGATCTATATGAGGAAACTAACTTATTATCATTTCCTTGTTTAAGTATAGGTGAGATTAAATGTCACTCAGTAATTGTAAAGCTTCTTTAACATCTACTAAGGTAACAGGTTTATGCAACAGAAATAATTGTTGGTCATTACATTTATTAGTAACATTTTTCTTTAAATACTTGTCATTTTTGTAATCATCAGAATTATTTTTATCTTTATTAAGATCCTCATGGAATTTTTTTCAAATTATTAAGCATTTCCTCTGTGATTAAAGTGAGTGTGAGTTTTTTTAGTGTGAGGATTTTGGATATCATTAACTTGTGCCTTTTTGTTTAACATCTTACTATTACCTCATCTCTGTAGATTTTTTGAAATCATCCCATAACTGTTTAATTTTATTTTTCTTAAAGCTATCTCCACTTTATGCATTAAAACTGTTAGATATTATGTCTTTAATTTTAATGTCTTAAGTAATATCTAATTTCTTTGTTTGTTCAAACTTCACTTTGTGTATTTCATCTTGCATTTCTACCAACTCTTCATTCCATTCAAAAATATTGATTTGTTCCTTAAGGTAACTCTTAAATTATTTTAATTTCATCATATATACTGGGATTCTATTAATAATCTGAAATGTCCTTATATTCATTAATATAATCAACTAGAATATTATTACTAATCCATCTGTTTAGTGCTTTAGCTGATGCCAAAATTTTAGCTTTCTTCTGTTCACTTGTATCTTCTGTATTAGATATGATCTTTATCCACTCTTGCATGTATTCCAGTGAGCCAATGAAAATTAGCTAGTGTATAGAGTTTGCCATTTATTTAATTTTTACAAATGTATACATTCCTTTGTGATCATTAATGGATTCCATGAACTTAGTTATTTAAATATTGTATATCTGAATCTATCAAGTGAGTCTCTTACAAGAATATAATGCAATGCCTGTTTCATTTAATTTTAGATATTTCCTTAGCGTTTCCATTTTGTTGCCATTATTTAATCCATTTACAGTAATAAATAATTAATTATAACTATCCATACTGTGTATTTAAAAAATATTTCTTTTAAAAGATAATATGACACATTTATCCACGATATTGATTTCACTGTATATAAGACTCCAATGCATTCCTCCAGCACTGTCTTAACATTATACAGTTTTTAAATTCTTCCTTTCTACAATCTAAATGACTAAAAGTTTTAAATAACAAAAACAGAAACAAGTCTATACTTTAACTGTATATATATATATATATATATATATATATATATATATATATATATATATTACTAATAAAACACATCCTGCCATGAGTACCAAAGTTCCTAGTTTGACTATCAAATTGCACATAATTATTATAAAATTATTTATATGTTAAAATAATAAGAGACTATTAATTTAGTTATATATTTTGCCATCTAAAACTATTCAGCCATTACTACATAAAAGTTTAATAATCCTCTTCTATTAATCATAAATATTAAATAATCCAAAAAATAGTGAACTGTAAAACTATGTGATAGTAGTATAAATTATAAATTAAATATTCCTAAATTATTTGCACATTCAATATTATTATTCCTAAATCTCTAACTAAATAAGTATAACACAGTGGGATCTAAAGAGACAAAGATAAACTGTAAACTTATAGGTGACAGGTTTGCTTATCATACTAAACTATTACACAACAGGAAAATCAATGCACATTTTTATCATGCCAAAAGATATATACATATTTTATAGATCTAACAAAAGCTCTGAATTAATTTTAAAAGTATAAGTGTCTATATCATATAATTGTGTAATACTCTTAATGTGATAAATATCAAAATATTTAAAAATTCTTTAGTGTATTAAACTAATTCATAAAAATATGTACATTACTGAGGTCAAAGAGAATGGATTGCTATTTCAAAAAAATGCAGTCTATATTATATTCAAAAGTTAATTCAAATCACACTCTCCTTTCCCAGGTTCAAACATATTTAAAAATCTACTTTACTTTCCATCAAAATGGATGCACCGATGTACTGATTCAGCAATATAATACTCAAATTTCAGCTCTGACTTATGACATCAGTTATTTAAATTGGTCTTAGTGAATCTAATAACATATAATAGCCAGATTTGCCATGGGTGCCCTGTTTAGAACCCACCACTGCCAAAATCTAAAACTACTAGGTTGGCTGGAAATACAAAATCAGCTTCTCTCCATCAAATCACTTTTATCCACAAGATCTTAAACCATCCCACAAATACGCCTATACTCAGTAACCTCCTCCATTCTTATAAAAACCTTCTAACCCTATGTTCCGCAAATAGGTTACAGGTAGCCACCTTAAAATCTAAAAACAAATCAGGGGACTGTTTGTTTTCTAACTCGGTTGGTAAAATTTGGAACAAACTCCCAAATGTACTAACATCTACTACATCCACCCATCTTATTCAGGAACCAATTAAGAACTTTCTTAAAATCCCAAAGGCTTTGCCCATGCAACAAGCCCAACTGATACGATCTCCCCTTGCCTTTAGCCTTTTTTACTCCAAATCTTTTATCTTTTCTAAAAAAATATATATTTTGCTCTATTCATACCCATCACTGTGCTGCGTCATGTTCCTTGACATAATATATTACATGACTAATGCTTATATTTGTCTCTGCTAACTGTTGCTCCAAATGACTGAAACAAAAATCTTCCTGTTGTTACCCTAATGCTTACTGCTGCTGAAATAACAAGTGTAGATGAATGTATAGTTATCAAAATGTTTTTATGAATGTATAGTTATCTATTTGCTGTTTCTATTCTTTGTATAAATTGTTCTCTTCTTGGAGCTTTTCTCCTCGGGCCTCTACTGAAAATGGACATATATCCAGTTAGACTAGCCCAGTCAACAAATGTAAAATAAAATAAATAAATAAATAAAATAAAAAGCTTCCCATGTTCACATGACCAAGCTTACATTTTCAGCTTTCAGGATATTTTCAAATATATTTTCAAATATATTTATATGATTTTCTATGAACATTATATAAGATTCTGTGCATTCATATTTCTGCCATATGTAGGTATATGCAATACATGCTCTTTCTTATAAGCAGTTTGAATTTAGATATGTTTTTCTGGCTTATTTACCCACTAATATTCTATCTTATTCTATATAACTTTTGTTTCTAAAAATCACCCTTCAAAGGGTTATTTAATCATCATGTCTCTATTATGTATATATATTTCTTAACTTACTGATACTGCTCTTTTATTAATCTTTCATAGTGGATATTTTATTCCTTTGGTATATGCATATTATCCATAAGATGTTAACTCTTCTTATTAATTCTAGTATTACAAACAATCTTGACTATATATAAAATAATTCCTGTTTGTTTAATTTACATGTGTTTATCATTGTGAATTGCTGTTCTGATTTAAATTTCACATCCTGATATTAGAATTTGATTACAGCATGTGAAAATGACAACTTAGTACACATCAGCTGCTAATTTCTTCTGTAAATTTCTCATTCTTCTTAATGCTTTTAAACAGTTCTAATCAATAACAAACATCTAACTTTACTTATTTCCATTAATATGTACAGCTAGATTTAGTAATGCTATAAGCTGTTAACATTCAGCAAAATGGAAACAATGTATATGTCAGTAACAGCTCAATATAAAGCATTACTATAGCTTTTTTTTTGCCTCTGAATAAATAAAAAAATATTTTGAGTAGATTTTTCACATATATGCTTGAAAAAAAAGAGAAAAAAAAATTCTTTCCTGTTTTTCAGACAACAGTGTTGAACTTTGACCTAAATTTTTAAAACAGTTCAAGGAGCAGGCTGGAAGCAAGGCAAGTAAGAATCAAGCATTTACACACAACTGGAACATTCTTTTGTCCTCAAGCTTTTTTAAATGTTAAATGCTTCATGAAGAACCTGTGAAAGGAAAGTGTTATACAGGAACAAAAAAAAACAAAATCACCAGCATACTTTAACACTTCTAATTAGCATATTACTTAGATCTGACATTGAGCTAACTCAGCAATGCACACATTAAGCAAAGTTAAACAAATAAAATAAAAGTCTTAACTTATACTGTCTTAAAGTTATCAATCCTATTGCTTATAATTTAATGATGTTCTCTTACATGAAATATCTGTTTAACATTTAGAAATACATTTATATGTTTAGTTAAATGAAATATATTGTTGATCACTGTAAATACAGTAAAACAAGTAAAACTATTTATATTCCTTGTCATGAAAACATGTTTGGCTTAAAATATAAGTACATACCTTTTACTTAAAGGGAAAATCTTTATTTTAGAAAACAAAAGTTCTGCAATCAGAGAATAAAATTAATTTGTTTTTAAGTTTTTAATTTTAGAAGCAGTTTCCATGAATTCAGCTCACTCTGTCTCTTGAGGGGTATACTCTTCCAATCAATTTTTTCAGTATTATTAAGGGTTTTATTTTTGTTAACAAAAGTGGACACCTCCTCTGGGGTATCAAATGTTTTAGTTCCTTCAGAAAGAAATAATTTAATGTTTGCAGGAAACACCAATTTGTTTTAATATTGGTCTTTTTAATATCTTTAATCAGTGGTAAGCTGGACTTTCTTTTACTCATTACTTTATTGAAGTAATCATTGTCAAATTTGACAAAAAGTTTACCTATTTTAATAGCTGGGCTGAACCATGCTGTTTTTAATATTCATTTTTTTCTAAGCTGGACATAAACTTAACTATAATTAAACATGGTGGTGATTTTTCCTTCTTCAAATGTGATCTCAGGGATCTACATTCACTTTCAATTCCAAAAGATAAAGTTTCAGGTAGATTTAATGCTTTATGTAGCCAGGTTGTTAAGAAGTTGTTTATATTGTCTTTCATACTTTTCAGGTATACCATAAATTCTAAAGTTATTTCATCTCAGTCTAGTTTCTAAATCATCAACTTTATCTATGAGCCAGTTATTTTGTTTTAACAGAAATTCAGTCTGAGACACTCCATCAGTTATTCTCCCTTCATGATCATTTAAAGCTTCTTCTGTACTGCTGATTTGTACACTTTGTTGTTTCATAAGAATTTCTAAATGTTCCATTTTCTTTCTGTACTTTTCTTTGAAACTTTTTAGTCTGGTATTCAGTTTGCCCATTTTAAGTAATACATCATGCATAGTAGATATTAATGACTGGACATATATTTTTAATGCGAGAATCCTGAGTACCATTTCTTGAGTGGCTCATATTGAAGTCTGTTCACTCTTCTGACAGGAGAATTACAACTTTTGAAGAACTTGAAGATATACATCTTTTTTTGACTATTAGTGAATAAAATAAACTAAAATGTATCTCCAAATTTTATTTTTAATTATATTTTCTGTCAGAGAAATGTTTTCAATCACAGCTTGCTGCTCTCATTTAGCCATCTGTCTAAAATGTTTATCATACACATTTAAGCATTTTTCCAGACATAGTGGATAAATTACATTTTTTTTTGTTTTTCCCCCATTGTATTTCTGTTATTTTCTCTCACATTTCTCCACAGTGTGTACCTAAGTTATGAAGTTGCATGTTTTGTATTTTGATGATCTAGATAGTCATCCATGACAAACAGCTCAAATTTGGCTTTTTAAACTTCTGTCTACATTCTAATATCCATTCTGGACTAATGTAGTGGGATGTTGGCTGTTTTTTTTTTTTTTTTTTTGCCTCTGATGAAAAACAGAAAAATAAAGAAGTAATTGCTGCCTTTTTTGTAGTTAACATTTAGCTAACAAAACATATTATTATCACAAAGGTGAAACAATGAAGCAGTACTCTTTAATGAAGAAAAGAGATTAGTGGGCAGATTAGCTATTTAAACCCAGAACATCCTTTCAGGAAGAAATACAAAAGCAGCAGTTGGTTGGTTGGTTGGTGATCTGGATGCCACAGTACAAATAATCCATCAAATGGGGTAACCTGATAAAGAGGATTGCTACTCAAGGCTCAAAAAGGTCTTCTCTGAACATTTGTACAAGGAATTGGATATGCTCAGCATTTGCTTTCAAACAGCTTACTAATTTCAGCAAGACATGCCTTTCGCTGCTTGTTATCTTAAATGTTGTTCTACATGTTTCTATAAATGTTGAAATTTAAAACAGACTTTATGTATATAATGAAAATGTTTTAATTTTTCTGTTAACTCTATCTCTACAACATTTCTGTGTATATCACCCTTTATAATAAACATAAGAATCTGCAAAAAGCATATATTTGTTCCATCACCCTTTAAAACATTTAATTTTGCATTTGCTCTTTGTATTGTATATTTCTTGAATATTCATGTTGTTTGATTTTGTCTCTCTACTGTTAGGTGGTAGTTGAAAAGGGTCTTTGTACCAGATGCCCTACCTAGTTAACAAACAGCAAATAAATGGATAATAAATAAATAAAGGCATGTTATGTAGTCAATATGAGATAGTCACAAAATAGTGGTTGTTTAAGTATAGCTGTTTAGATAAAATATTCACAGAGGTAAATTTATACAGCAATAGAGCTGAAATTTAGGCAAGAACTTCATCCCAATCACTCTAAACTAAGACATCAGTAACACAAGCTTTAACCTAACTTTTTCATGGCTATGTTCATTCTGCCATCCTGACTAAATTCATTTACATTTCTTTTGTTTCTCTTCCCTTACTAATCTCATCTATCACACTCACCCTAGTTTTATCATCTTTCTTTTTCTTTCTTTCTTTCTTTCTTTCTTTCTTTCTTTCTTTCTTTCTTTCTTTCTTTCTTTCTTTCTTTCCCTCCACCTCTAGAATTTATTTTCTCCCCTACCAACCTATATCCTTAATCCTGTCCTATTCTTTACCCTCTGTTCTCATATCCTTATTGAACATAAGCTCTACCTCTCATTTGTCAGAACATTTTTTATTATTAGACATTCTTTGACAACTTCTATCATTTGCATTTATTCCTATTTCTCTCATGCAATTTAACTTTTCATATTCCTTAACCTGTATCCCTGTACCACTTTCATCATCCTTTTGTATAATATAATCTACAAAATGATCTACAGACACACAGACTGTCCTGCTCTTTCAACTCTACTTGCCAAATATCAACCCAGCAGGCAACTAAGATCTGAAAATCTTCTACTTGTAAAAATAGAAAAGCCTACCTTACCTGCTGGTCAACTCCTCTGTTCCTTCACTGCCGCCAAACTATGGAACTCACTTCTACCTTTTATAAGAAACACAGACAGCACTACCACCTTCAAACAAATACTGAAAAATCATCTCAACTCTTCCTGGCTATGTTCCTGCTCTATAACATAACCTCTTCCTTCTCCTTATATGATGACTAAACTCATATTCATTTTGCTGCTACTGACTGATATTTTCTCCACATTTATTATTTTTTCATCACTTGATACTGGTACAATAATGCTGATTAATATATCTCTGTTTATACCTCTCTGATTGAATACATCTGGCATCCAGCTAAATTCCTGCTTTTATGTATATATTCTGTATATACAAACCAAATAAATTCCGGCTTTTATGTATATATTCTGTATATATTACTGTAATCACTATCTGTAGCACTGTTTCTACTTCTGTACCAATTAATGTTTAATTTTTTTTTCTGTATCTATGTTCTTGTTGGAACTTTTCTCCCTGGGAGTCCACTGAAAATGGGCTCCTTTAGGCTCAGTGGATTTTCCTGGTAAACAAATGCAATAAAATAAATACATAAAATAAATAGCCAAACTCTTTTATGTTAATATGAGAAACTGAATGTATATATATAAATATCATTACATTTTACTATTTCCAGCAATTATATGTTGGAATGTTTTACTACTGTTTTATGTATGCTAATATGACTACTGAATGTATATGAAATGTTTTAGTGTTTTTAGTTTTAATATTTGCCATTAATTTGCATATTTAAAATTGTTGTTTTTTGCTGCTATGCACGGAAATGCTTTAGGAAGCTTTTATCCCTGGACCTTCCTGAAAATGAGACTTGTTGCACAGTTGGGCATTCCCAGTAACAAGGTAGTACATGACTAAATTAATATGTAAGAAAATAAATAAATAAGAATGGTTTGTCTGAGAGTAAATAGTTGCTTCTGAGCCTACGATACCTGTAGATCAGTGCTAACTTGTGTCACTCTCCTGTAATTCACCAAATTCCATGATTCACTCCATGCCATGTGCCTGGTTAACCAGCATCCTTTGACTGAGAGAGAAACTGTATTTTCAGAAAAATTTTCTAGCAATACTCACTTTATTTACATGTTAGTGTAACATACTTCCCTGGAATTTGCAACTCTTTCTTTTTTTAAAAAACAGCTTTAAATGTGTGGTAATTTAGGATTTTTAAAGGTGGCCATATTTACTATGGCTGGATAAAACAAATGTTGTAAATGGAAAGAGCTTACTTCCTATAGCACTGGCTCCTAGGTGACATTCTGTACATATACAGACTGACTGGCTTCAACTAACTTTGGGGGTTTTACCCAGTCTGATTCCCTCACAACCCCAATTTCAAAGCTATCCTACAACTTCCATAATTTAAACTATTTCTGAACTTAGGTCTCTTCCTGATTTGTATTTCTGACTGCTGATAAAGGTGCGGCTATTGTGGTGCTTGATAAATATGCATATGTTGGTGCTATGAGAGTGATCCTTGATGGCCAGTCTACTTACAAAAGGTTACGTATTTTGATGTGCAGAAACTAATAAGACATGTCAATGCATCCTTGTGCAATCTCCATTTGTCTGGTATTATACAGAGTGAAATATATGAGTATTTCTGGGTTGAATTGCCTGTTATACCAGTCATTCATAGTTTACCTAAGATTCACAAGAGCTTGATTGACCCACAAATGCACTCTATTGTTTCAGGATGTGGTTGGATTGCAGAGACATTGTCTATTTATATTGAAAAGATGGTTAGACCTGTGGTGGATGCCACACCTGGTGTCTTTAAAGATACAGAGAATTTTTTATACTCTTTTTCTCAATGACTGGATGCTGTTGGTGATGCTGGGGGCTGCCTTATGGTTATGCTTAATGTTTGTACATTATTTACCTCGATTCCTAATGATGTTGGGATTGAGATGGTTAGAACATATCTCTTTAAGAGAACTGATTGGCCTGTCCACTGGATTGAGCTGGTTTGCTCTCTTCTTGACCTTATTCTTAAGAATAATGTCTTTCTTTTTGGTAATGAGTTCTTTTTACAGAGAATTGGAGTGGCTATGGGGACCCCCTGTGCAAACAGTTATGCAAACTTGGTGATGTCTGGATGGGAGGAGGAGTTTGTGTTTTCTAACAATAATTTTATCCAGCATATAATGTACTTTAAGCGTGTTGTGGATGATTTTTTTTTTTATGGAAGGAGACCATTTTGAAACTGAATAGTTTCACTGAGTTTTTGATCAGCTCCACTACATTTCTTAAGTTTACCAGTGTGCACTCATGTGACAGTATAAATTTTTTGGATGTACGTCTTGTGATATATGAAGATGGTAGTGTTGGTACAGAGTTGTTTAGAAAAAATTGTGGAAGAGCACTTTGCTGCACTGCTCCAGTGTACACATTTATCATTCGGTGATGAAGAGTCAGTTTTTAAGGACCTCTAGGTTGAGCACGAATGATGTAAAGTTTAGAACAGCCACTAAGAATCTTTTGAGGGATTTTGTGGATAGGGGTTACAAAATTCAAGAGGTTGAGAAACATTTGCATGAAAGCTTGACCTTCGGTTCCACTAGTGGGATCCCCTATTTTTTGAGAAAGGCTAATTTACCATTGAAGTGCCAGTATCATCCAGTAAATAACACCTGTATGACTGACATATTCAGGTGATACCAGGATTGTCTGCGACATTATTTGAAAAATTGGGCCATCTTAAGGCTTGATGAGAATATATCCAGGGTTGTTGGTCTGTCTCCCTGCTTTAGCTTCAGAAATGCTTTTTGCCTTAGGAGGCAGTTGTGTTATAGAGGTTTGCATACTCAAGCGAGCTATGCTTCTGTGACCAATATGTTTGGTACTTTCCCATGCAGGTCCTGCAAGGTTTGTGCGTGTATTTCTTCTGCAAGTTTTTTTTCACCATCCGTGCTCTAGACAAGTTTTTGATTTTAGGTTGCATGCAAATTGCAGAAGCAAGGACTTGGTATACCTTTTGCAATAAAAGAACAAAAGCACTGGCTAGGACAACACCAAAAATGCAAAAATAACTGATCTTAATTATAAGCGCTTTCATAAAGGAAAATATCAATACTTCTTCAGACAAAAAGTAAAAGACACACTCTCCATTAAATACCCAAAACCACATGACTTAATCAGCTGGCATGGGCATTCAAATTCTTGTTAAAATATATACAAAAAAGATTATTTTCTTGATATAAAATATCACAATATGTCATAATGTTACACCCCACTTCAAAGTTCCCTACACCAAATAAAATACTAAATCCAAAAAGGAACTTTAGCATCTATAGCAGATATGTACATATTAATGTAAAATTATAGTTAAAAAGTAATGTTTCATCTCATAAGACTTCTCAATTTCAGAATACATGTTACTGAGCAAGCTTCATTTAGCCCTGGTTCCCTAAATGCATCCAACCTAATTTGCATAATAATTCTTGTTATTCTAATTTTAGAGACATGGGGTTACCCCTTTCATAATGTTAAACATGATCTAGTACTTTAAATAAGAAGAAGTGTTCAGGGTTACTCAAAATATGTTTTGTTAAAGCATTCTCAGTTATTATTTCTTATGGCATACAAGTACTCATTGAGTCATTCCTTCAGTTTCCTATCAGTTTTTCTGATATAGAAGCTAGGACATAGTCCACATTTAGCCAAATATATAATGCTCTTTGAATTACAATTATACATTTCTTTAACTGAAAACTTCCCTTCCCTAACTTGGAAACTGTTCCCTGTTTCAATATATCTGCAATAGGGGCAAGCTTCACATTTATACATGCCTGTCACTCTAGGACACACTTGCTTCCTAAACTCTAATATATTCTTTAGATTTTGCCCTCTTCTGAAAATAATTCTAGGAAGAGGCGCAAGCTTAGGACCAATGGTGGTGTCTGTAGAAATTAAATACCAATTTTTAACTAAAATGTCTCAAATTAATTTCATCCATACTTTAGGGGGTTATAAAAGTCAGGGAGAAATCAGTATTACTCTCTGAAGTCTCCCCTATACCAGATGGGACCTCCCCATGCAGGATTTGGTCATTTAAAATAGCCCTGAAATGACCTGAAGTCTGTTTCAATTGTACTAAAACAATTAATTCCTCTAATAAGGTAACTGGATAGCCACGTTTCAAAAACAAATTCTTCAAAAACTCACACATCCAAAAAATCAAAATTATTAGAAATCATTAATTACTGACCTTTTCTGGAAAAGAGGGTGTGAGCTTGAAAAATGTAGAAAAGAATTAGAATATGTTTCTTTTCTAAAAATGGTAGCTGTGTAAGCCTGTCTTATTCTATCTTATTGAGGAGAACATCTAGGTAAGAAATCCTCTCATTATGAAAGACAGGAGTGAACTTTTAAGTGGGGTGTAACATTATCACATATTGTGATATTTTATATCACGAAAATAATCTTTTGTATATATTTTTAACTAGAATTTGAATGCCCATGTCAGCTGATTAAGTCATGTGATTTTTAGGTAATTAATGGATCCTGTGTCTTTTACTTTTTGTCTGAAGAAGTATTGGCATTTTCCTTTATGAAAGCACTTATAATTAAAATCAGTTATTTTTGCATTTTTGATGTTGTCCTAGCCAGTGCTTTTGTTCTTTTGTTGCAACAGTTTTTCGTGTTTTATTTTCCTCATTTGTAGTTGGTATACCTTGTTTTATGTGCTTTGTGTTCTTGTTTTTATGTAGACAAAACCAATATGTTGCTGAAGGATCAAGTTTTGAAACACCATAGTGACATTAGACTACAGAATACAACCAATGCACTTGCAAGACACATAAAGGATTTTCCAGGACATAGTTTTATGTTTATGGTAATACAACTGATTGCAAGAAATAAGAGAGGTGGGGGCATTGTGCAGAGAAGTGAGTTTGCTGAGATGATATAGATTGTTATGTTGAGAGATAACAGTTTTCCTTATTTAAACGGCACTGTTCCTTTAAAGCCAGCACTCAGATCAAGGAGATTGCTTAATTTGTCTATGTGTACTTTGGTTGATTCTCTATGCCTTGTGGTTTCCTTAGTGCTTTAAGTGTTGCTTTATTGTGTGCTTTAAGATCTGAAGGAGGGCTTTTACCTGAAAGCACTTATCTTTTGTATTTGTTTTGTTTTTGATTAAAGTTTTTTTATTTATAAGCTGGCCGTGTTAACCAGATCATTTGTTTTGGTTTTATTTTACATATATGATAACTGTCTTGGGACAGACAAGTAGATAGCACTATGTTGATGTACAAATCAACCCCCGATGTCTAGCCCATAATACAAGCCAACCATTCCTCTATTCATGATCCTAAATGGCTCCTAGTTTAACATTCTTCAAAATCCTCCAAGCATCTCTACATTGTTTTGAATACTTACCACCACCCTCTTCTGTACCAAAAATCCAAATCTGAATACCAAACATTCTATCACACATCCCTCACAAGAGCATTATTGTAGGTGACTTTAACATAAACTTTCTAGGAATCCACACACATGACATCACTGAATTTATTATTGATCTCAAACTAATCCAGAAGGTAAATGAAACTATTATACCAAATACACTTTCCAGTCTACACTGTCTTCTAGACCTTATAATTACTGCTCATCCAACCATTTCACTCATAACTCCCTGTCCTCCCTCATTCAGTGGCCAATACCCTATAGCTTTCTACATATAAAACCTCAGTATTAAACTTGCCCTAAGCTAGTGTCTTTCAATCCAAAAACAGCAACTAACATCTCCAGCCTACATTCTCATCTCAGTACTTTAGACTGGTCAGCCATCCTCTCCCTTAATGACACTAACTCCTCTGCTAATTTTCTCACCGAACAGTTTCCCTCAATTCAAAACTTTCTTTCTCTCTCTCATTATCATCATAACAAGACTCAAAACAAAACTGACTGGCTCATCCAAGAATTTAAATCCCTAATGCAACTAAGAAATGAAGCCTGAGAGCATGGATAAATAATCCAACATTTTTACAACAGGAAGGAGTATACCTTCCTACATAGCATCACTAAGCAAACAATTTGAAGACATAAAAACATGTACCTAACTTACAAACAGACTTGCCTTCAGCATTCCTCAAAAGTATTCTGGTGTGAAATTAACCGTATTACTAAGCAGACATCCAGCAACCTATTCTTCTTATTCAACACAAAACAACTGCCAAAGCTGACTTGGCAAGTGCTCACCAGCTGAATTTCCATCCCTGCTCTTCAGAACTCTTGCCATTGCCCAAATAAGTGTAAGCTCACCTGATTACCTACCTCTCTTTTATTTCACTAAGATAACTGCTAAACATCCCCTACTTGTGTAAATCACACTTGACTCACCATTACCACCCTTCTTCCCCACATTTATAATCTCCGCCTCACTTATTCACTAACAACATGCCCACTATCTGAAAATCATAACTAATCTCACCAGAAATCAGTGCCTAAACCCACCACTAGCAAACATTACCAACCAATTTCAATACTTTCAGCACTGAGTAAATTACTAGAAAAATTAATTTACAAGCAGCTCACCATATACCTGTGGGAATACCACCCTCTCACCTAAAAACTGCATGGTTTCTGGTAAGGTTGAAGTACTATAACTTTTCTCTGGACTCTGGCTGATGACTTCTTGCTTAACATGGATAGAAGCAGTTTAACTGGAACACTTTTTTCATTCACCTAGCTAGGCATTTGACACTGTAAAGCATCATGTCAATTATTATTTTGTTTCTAATTGCTACTGGCATTAGTCCCCATTCAGGAATATGGTTACAAATGTTTCTTGAAAACAGGTCCTTCACAGTCAAAACTGGCATGCCCTTATCACAAATAGCCATTACTCTCTCAAGTGTCTCTTAGGGGTCAGTCCTTGTCTCACTACTCTTCTTAATATTTGTTAGCAAGCTGACCTAGCTCTACTACACCTACAACTTATTCAATGTACTGACAACATGGTTCTTTATATATCAAGCACTAAACACAAATATAACCAAAGTCTACTTCAGCTGAACCTGCCTGAACTAGGCAATTGACTTGCCAGTAAAAAAAAACTCCTATTAAATCATAAAAAAAAACTTATTAAATCATAAAAAAAAAATAAAAAAAAAATAAAATCATGATCTTTGGAATAAACTGAAGATCTACTTAAATGCCCTTGATACCCTCCAGTTCAATGACCAGTTCAATAATCCTTTGAAACCTCCTCCCATTTCAAGTATCTTGGTCTCTGGCTGGATCAAGTCCCTAAATTTCAGAAGCATGTGAACAAATTTAGATATAACATCAACTATCTCCTCTTCTGGGCACAAAAAATAAATAAATAAATAACTCCCAATTTCTCTCCCCACCTGCCAGAACAGCAATAGGAAAATGAATACTACTTTCACAGTTAGAATATGTCCTACCACTATTTGTAAATGCATTTAATGAAAATACCTCAACATTGCAAATTATTGCCCATAAAATCTGCCAATTTATAACTAACTCCAATTATTGTCCATAAAATCTGCCAATTCATAACTAGCTCTCCTCTGCATGAGCATAAATGCACCACAATATTCAAAGCTATCTCCTATTTATAGATAGAGCAAACCTCTTAACATCTTTGTAAGCTCTCTGCTTTATAAATTAGTCCACCCAGAAAACCCCTACACCACACACCATAACACTCATTACATCCCAACTCCACTTACAACCTCCAGAACAAATCTAGCTCTTTCCACACTCTTCAGACCCTCTCCACAAGACATAGTTTCACAGACAATACCTTCTTTGATATCCACAACTCTGACAACACGAAAAATTTGGCAATCCCTCCCAGCATATATACCAGAGAAACTCTCACCTACAGCAAATTTCAACCATGATTTAAAGAATTTCTATTAATGCAGAACAGGTGTACATACTACGTACAGAACACACAACTTAACGTCTGCACAATCTTACCCATCATCTAATGCCTTCCAAATCCCATTCCACACTACCCTGTGAGATATCTTGTCTGTAGATACGCATATAATTCAACTAATACAACTCAACACACCATGCACTCTGTCTGACATTCCCACTAAATGTCATACAAACTCTCAGAATTGTTGTATAGTAATTCCATCTCCTTTCAAATGCTTTTTATTGATTTTATCACCAAATGTTGGCTTGTATTATTTCAATTTCTTATGTAATATTACATTCGTTCATTAACCATTATATACTATATCTCACATTTGTTGCATTATACATGTGGCACTAAACCTGTAAATTATCATTTTTTAACTGAATACATTTTTATTGATTTATTGATTTAATATACACCAAAAAAGTACTACACCAGTCAAACCCAGCAATTGCCAGTCAATAAATACGATATAACTGGTGAAAAATGAGTGTCCGGTTCCAAGGAAAGAGGCAGGAAATACTAAAACTGTTGTTTATTGGTACATCAGGTTAAGCACTTTCATCTATCCTCCATAAACTTCTTCAGAACACCATTTCTCAAACTAACAGCCTTTAAATAGTACTAATTAATTCAAATTATCCAATCCTGTGATACACCAATTTAATGTCATGAATATTAATGAATGAATGAATATTAATTTCATGGATACTGAATGACTCATCCTGACATAGATTCTCATAACACAACAACCATATAAAATCATGAAAATACATAATAAAATAACTAAACAGTTATATTACTGTTTACACATGATGTAAAATTCATAATAGATTCAATAATAAAACTACATTATAAAATAAAAATAAAAACTTGAAAATTTTAAAAATAGAACTTTTAGTTGTGTCTCACAATAAACACACACAACTTTGGGAAACTTGTAACTCGATGGGTATAATAAACTAGGAACAACACCTACCCTACTATTAATAGTTTTTATTTTTATTTTATAATGAAATTTTATTATTGAATCTATTATGAATTTTACATCATGCGTAAACAGTAATATAACTGTTTAGTTATTTTATTATGTATTTTCATGCTTTTGTATGGTTGTTGTGTTATGAGAATCTATGTCAGGATGAGTCATTCAGTATCCATGAAATTAATATTCATGAGATTAAATTGGTGTATCACAGGATTGGATAATTTGAATTAATTAGTACTATTTAAAGGCTGTTAGTTTGAGAAATGGTGTTCTGAAGAAGTCTATGGAGGATAGATGAAAGCACTTAACCTGATGTACCAATAAACGACAGTTTTAGTATTTCCTGTCTCTTTCCTTGAAACCGGGCACTCATTTTTCACCAGTTATATCTATTTATAGACTGATTTAATATACAGTTTGGAGGCTAAATGGAGAGCCTCCAAATGTCCATCAGATCACCTTTACTTTAAACAGTTAAGAAATGCCATCAAGAAAGATATTCTTAGAGACAAAAAAGACTATTACCTTCATCTCCAACAAACCCATCAACAAAAACCACAAAAATTCTGGTCAGGCATAAACAAACTTCTTCAGCCAGGGCACTCTATAACTCCTGCCCCTGCAGGATTCAACCATAATAACTCCAACCAGATTCTTGATGCCTTTAATAACTACTTTACTGAAGCCATTCAAACCCTAGCCAATACTTTACCACCTATTACCTCTTCCCCATTAAATACCACTAAGACTCCATCACCTTTCAAATACAACCTGTACCTACATCCCTCATCTGCAACCTCCTTCAAAAACTAAAACCTTGCACCCCTTCTGCTGACTCTCTGCCAGCTGAATACCTGCAAATTGCAGCAAAAGCCATTGCCTATCCCATCTCCATCCTTATAAATAGAACTATTTTAGAAAGCAAAATCCCTGCCATATGGAAAGTATCCCACATCATCCTTCTACATAAAGGTGGGTCATCTACTGAGCTCTCCAACTTTCGGCCTATTGCCTTACTCTCTCCAATAGCTAAAATAATGGAAAACTGCATTCACAGACAACTACTTAAACACCTTCTCCAAAATAATCTACTTGCCAACTGCCAACATGGCTTCAGGCCATTCCATAGCACAACCACTGCCCTGCTATCCTTTACTGACTCCATAAACAAAAATCATAACAATAACACTTTTTCCTCTGCACTATTTATTGACCTTTCAAAAGCCTTTGATATGGTGAACCATAACATACTTATAGACATATGAAAAGCCCAATCACTTGATCTACAAGCATTACAATGGTTTAAGTTGTATCTGGAAAACAGACAGCAAGCAGTACTTTGGGATAATAATCTTTCTACATCCCTCCCTGTGAACATTGGAGCATCCCAAGGCTGTATTTTAGGACCTCTACTCTTTTCATTGTTTATTAACGATCTACATGCCAAAATTCCTCAAGCCACCTACACACAATATGCAGATGACTCTACTTTAATTTGTTCAGCCAAGACCATAGCCTCTCTCCAGTCCCTCATCCAAACTGTATTCAACAGTGTTGAAAATTGGTTCATGCAACACTGCCTCCTCCTGAACCCCAAAAAAACAAAATTATTGCTCTTTGCTCCGACTCATAAATCACCTCAACTGTACTTCACAATAACCTCAAACAATGCAACTAACATATCCCCAGACACTACAACCTGTCTACTAGGAGTAACAACTGATAACAACCTTAGCTATGATGACCACATTAATTCTACAATAAAGTCTGTCAACATAAAACTAGGCACCCTTTACAGAATCAAACCCTTCATTACCCCTTCAGCCAGAATGACTATTGCCCAGACCCACCTTATCTCTACCCTGTTCTATGCTTCTGCTATATATACCAATCTATCTAAAAACAACTGCACCAAACTTTCCACCAGCTATAATAACAGCCAGATTTGCCACTGGCACCCCCTTTAGAACTCACCACTGTCTCAACCTCAAACAACTGGGATGGCTAGAACTGCAGAACCAACTACTTTGTCAACAACTTGTTATCACCCAAAACATCCTTTATCACCCTAACAATACCCCTATCCTCACTAATCTGATTACACCCTACAAAAATCTTGCAACACTACACTCAGCTAATAAGCTCCTAGTTTCCACTATTAAATCAAAAAACAAAGCTGGGGACTCACTTTTCTCCAACACAGTAGGTAAAAACTGGAACCAGCTTCCTACTGAACTTTCCACCCTTGCTTCCACATTTTTATTTAAAAAACATCTTCAAACTCACTGGCTTTGTCCATGCTCTAACCCTAACTGATATCTCATTCCCCTTCTTGCTCTATCTATACTTCTCTACTCTACTATTCTATGCCGCCTAGTCTGTAATTTACAATTTCCTTCATAGTACGAAGAAAAAAAAAATGTTTATGTTTTTCTCTCTGTATTTGATCTTAGGTTAAACCTACTAAATGACTCAGTAAAATTTTGTTCTGACCAATGTAGCCAATGTGCTGTAATTCACTTGACTATTACTATATATTGTATTCTTTGTCACTGCTGATGCTTGGAGCTTTTCTCCCCAGGCCGCTACTGAAAATGGACATATATCCAGTTAAACTAGCCCGGTCAATAAATGTAAAATAAATATATTAAAGAAATATTTACATAGTCAAAGCTTAAAGTGGATAAACAATTCCAAAAACAAACATTACAAAACCAACTGTTTACATAGGATGTCTATGCTTCAAAAACTTTGTTTTCTTGACAGGATCGGCCTTAGCTGAAATGGTGCCCTAGGCGAAGTAGTGTTTCCATGCCCCTTAAGCCCCACCCACATCATACTTCTGAAACATCCCTATCTGTGCCACACCCACAGGTAGCTCTCTTCCCATAAAAGCCACTCCAAGTTATTTCCTTCAATTATTTTAATGCATGAAAATTAGTAAACACTTTATCATACTATAGGAAGAAAAGAAACCTTGTGATGAAGTTAAACTGCAATTGAAGGTGGAATTTTCCTTTAATAACAAACCTGCATCAATCCTTATATAAATGGGTGGGTTCCAAGCTGGCTCACAGACAGGACCCACAGAGTGAAAGTTGCGGACTCCAAGTCAGACTGTCGACCAGTCATGAGTGGAGTCTCACAGGGCCTGGTCCTGGGCCCTCTCCTGTTTCGCATCTACTTCTCAGAAATCCAGGCCAACACAGAAGGACTCTGGCTGACCAAGTTCACTGATAACTGCAAGCTAGGAGTCGTTATAAACTCCCCAAGTGATGCAGAAATCCTGCAAAAGGGCCTCTCTGAGAACAACAACTAGTGTCAGATCCATGGCCTTAAACTTAATGCCAAAAATGCATTATCATTCCCTCTGGAAAAAATTCAGCCCCCTCAAATTACCACATTGATGGGAGCCCACTAAATACTGAAGGGGACATAAGAGATCAGGGCACCCAGTTCGACAGCCATCTCACCTTTGAGCACCATGTTGCCACTGTGGTTAGAAAGTCCTTCTACATGGCACATCTTATAACCAAAGGGTTAGCATCCAGAAAGATGGAGGTCATTATCCCTCTCTACTCATCCCTGATTAGACCAGTCATCAAATATAATGCCCCGTTTGACATATACCTGACCAGACACCTACAACAGCTGGAGAGACCACAAAAGTACCTCACAAAAAGGATCCTAGGCCTTAAACACATGTCCTACATGGACAGACTCAAGAAACTTCATCTGTTCTCAATCTCTTATCGTCTACTCAGAGGTGATCTCTGCTTGATGTACAAAGCCATGTCTGACCCAGCCCTACTTGAAATGCTACACCTAAAGGAATCCCAATCTTCCCATGCTACATGCTCCAGAGACCATAACCTCACTACCACAATCAACAGAACATGCTGGAGGGACAGGTTCATCTCCCAAAGACTGCCCATACTCTGGAATAAGCTTTCCATTCATGTCAAGCAGAGCAACTTGCTTGCCCTCTTCAAGAGAAATCTTGACGAGTGGGTGGGTAACAAAAAGTTCTCCCCAGGGATCACACCAGTTGCCCTACTGGATAGAGGCACCATGAACGAATATCGGGTGGCATGGTGTCAGGGAAAATGTTTTTGGGGCTAGGCTTGTAAAGCTCCCAGGCCATTAGCCTGGTACACACCTATGAACCAAGAGAGCTGGCAAAATGACCTCATCTGTTCATCTGACTCTAAGTTCTCACAGTATTCCCATTTGAAGCTGAGATGGGAATTTAATACAGATGGCCACAATACACATCCAAATGTTTATGGCAGTGACTGGGGCCTCCCTCTTTTCATTGAGATAATGGACAAAGGCTCTTACTCAGATCCAGCGTCTCTGTTCCTACTCAGCAATGTGGGGTGCCTGTTAATGGTTTAACACCTCATTTACATTTCCCTTATTTTCCTTAAAGTTAAATACATGTACATTTCTCTTCATTTCAGCAGGGTATACTGTTGATGCATTTCAACACAAGCAAAGCTCACAAATACATTTTCAGCACAAGCATCTGTACAAAATCAATTTGATATACAAATGACATACAGTTCTAATACATTTGTAACACTAGCATCTTGTATACATCAGTTTGATATTCAAAGGACATATTATTCTTTGCAAAACCCCAGCTGGCTATGCTGGCACTTGCCCATATCATCACAGTGGTACACAAACCAGGCTGTTGTTCAGCCAACCAAGAGATTAGAAGGTGTGTCAGTTGCCAGTGCCCAAGTATAAGACAATTTGCACAGAAACTATATACTGAGATTTTTCAAACATCTAAAAGGCACTCTTATTTGATTTCATAAGTACTTCACACACACACACACACACACACACACACACACACACACACACACACACACACACACACCCACACACACACACACACACACACACACACACACACACTTGAAGGAAGCAATACTAAGCTACTTAATTAGCCAACATAGTGTTAATTGATTTTTAACCAGAGCTAGGGTAATATAATGAATTCACATCACTTCTGAGGTATGATACAACACTAAGGTAAACATTTCCCAATAGCATTCTTAAGGAAATGTTGTGTTAGCAGAGCAAGCATCCTACCACTGGTAATTTAATGACATGCCCAATGCCATATTAAGAAAAACAATGGATTACCTGGTTTGCATTTGAACAGTTTTTAAAAACTTTCAGAACAGAAAAGCTTGATAACATAAGCGAGTGTACTTGTTACCATACCTCTCAACCTCTAAGCCCTAGAAATCTGGACAAAGACAAAAATAATGGGAGAAAGATACCCAAAATCAAGGATAATTTTTCATATATTGCTCTTAGAAACCCAGAAGCTTGTTAGAATAATAAGGCTTGCATTCACAAGTGTCATCATATAATGACCTCGATCCACTTCAGTCCTTAATGATTTGACAGAAAACCAAAAATTTTACGAGAAACAAGCCTAAAATATGACACAAAACTTCTGATTTCTGTGAAAATCCAGACAGCTGAGAGGTATGCATGCAGATGGTAAATCTATCGCCCACCATCCATTCTAAACTCCACCATAGAGTTACCCATGTTTAAATAAAACGTTTTTTCTTTAGCCATTTTTGTTTTAAAAAGGCTAGTAACTTCCTGTCCTAGTTCTTACTGTAAGTTGGCAAGTACTATAAACGGAAACCATGTTATGAATACGCATTCCGAGACACCCTGGTGGTAACTCGTACAGCTTTTAAGTGCCTAAAGTGAGATTTAAATTCTTCTCAATGCTGCTGCTACTGAGTGGGGAGGGACGCAAATGTCACAGTACTGTCAGGACGTACTCAGAGATGAGGCGCCGAGAAGAGCACAAATTTTTGTCTCTCGAGTCCTGGTGTGGTGTGTTTGAAAGATGAAGAGATCAAAATGAATAATAATAAAATTTAAATAAATATGAGGACGTCCATTATGGCGCACTAGGCAGTCACCTAGTTCGCCTATGCCTTAGGCCGGCCATGTTTCTTGAATGCATCTTTGAAAAAGATTATAATTTATTACAGTCTTCTGTTTCCAGCATTTGATTTACTTTCTGCCAGGAAATGCTTAAGGAAGTAGGTTGTTCTGTTCTTTCCTTGATTGTTTTCAATTCCAACTGTGAGACTGATAAAACCTTGCTCTTGAAATGTTTAAAATCGGGAGGAGTTACAGCTTTCCAGTTCTGTGTAATATTTTTCATTACAATAGCAAGGAGAGTCCACAAAATTACATATTTTGCCTTGGAACACAAGATGGCACAGGTGTATTCAACAAAACTAAAGATTTTGTAAGTTGGAAATTATCAGTGAACAGTGCCTGTAACAAATAGCTAATACTTTCCCAAATAAATGGCATTCATAGAATATGTGTTGCCAAGTGGCTATTGATTGTGATTTACACCTCCAACATCTATTTTCTTTATTATATATTAGTTTTAATTTGTGTGGTGTTAAGTATGTTTTATGTATAAATTGCCATGTGAAAAGTTGCCAGTATGTATTTATTTTATTTTTATTTTACATTTGTTAACCAGGAGAGTCCGACTGGATTTTGGTCCATTTTCAGCAGAGGCCTGGGGAGAAAAGCTCCACAGATACGTACATACAGACAGAGTAACTTTGACAATTGTATATTTTGTACAAGAATAGTTACATACTTTGACAATTATATACTTAGTGCAAGAACACTTACAACAATATTCCAGGTATGCCAGAATATATACCAGTTTTAAGAATTATTGACTTTTATACACAAACACAGTAATTTTAGCAGCACATAGCTGCATAAATTCTCCTGTAGTTCAGTAGTGCAATCACTAATCTATGATAGTTTTAACATGAAGCCAGGTTTTTGGAAATACATAGTAAATAGAGAAGGGGTTAGTCAGGGTTTGTACAGGGGCACAGCTAGTGTATTTTTAAGCATTTTTTAAGATATTTTTTTTAATTGAGTTAAAGAGGTGACTGCAGTGAGTTCAGCAGGAAGTAAGTTCCAGATTTTGCCAACAGAGTTGGTAAATAAAGAGTCACCAGCTAAATTGTTGGATTGAACAGTTTGGGCTAGCCTTCAATTGGAGGAACAGAGAGTTTTTAGATTATAGGTTCATAGGTTCATAGGTTCATACTAGGCTATCTGCCCTGAGGCATTTATAAGCCTAGTCTGATTGTGTTTGGCTTACGACACCCCTTGATTTGAGTATACTGTGCCCTTTTTAAAGTTTAGTTTACTGTGCCTCTGTCTAATAGTGACACAGTAGTAATCCCTGGGACAAACCTATGATCCCCCATCCATTCAGCAAGATTCTTCTTGAAGAGAGTCAGTGAGGTGCTCTGCCTAACATGAATTGGAATTCTATTCCAGAGCGAAGGGAGCCTCTGGGTTATGAATCTGTCCCTCCAGCATGTTCTATTTATTTCTGTGCTGAGGTTCAAGTCCCTCGAGCGCGTGACTCTAAGGGATTTAGATTTACTGAGGTGGAGCATGTACATTAATTCTGGGTTGGACATAGCTTTATATGTCAGGCATAGATCGCCTCGAAGTAGGTAGTATGCAACTGGGTAGAGCTGGAGTTTTTTTAACTGAGCAGCATATGGCATCTGTTTGAGTCCCTTGATCCTCCTGGTGAGGTACTTTTGGGGTCTTTCTAATTGCTGCAGGTGTTGGGTAAGGTACATCCCAAAGGGGGCATTGTATTCTATGATGGGCCTGATGAGGAATGAATAAAGGGGCACGATTACCTCTCTTGATCTAGATGTGAATCCTTTCATGATGAGGTGGGCTATGTAGAAGGTCTTTCTAACCACTTTGGCAATGTGGTTGTCAAAGGAGAGATTGCTATCAACTTGGGTCCCCAGATCCCTAATTACTTTCTCTGTACTTAATGGGTTACCACCTATGTGGTAATTTGTGGGCACATTGTTTTTGCCAAAGGGTATGACTATACACTTTTTGGCATTTAGCTTTAGACCATGGCTCTGGCACCAGTTATCCATCTCTGCGAGACCTTTTTGAAGGATGTTTGTGTCAGCTGGAGAGTCGATTATGGTGCCCAGTTTGCAGTCATCTGCGAACTTGGTGAGCCATAGTCCTCCCACATTGGCCTGTACCTCAGAAAAGTAAATACCGAACAAGAGAGGTCCCAGGACAGAACCTTGTGGGATGCCACTTGTGACCGGTTTCGAGTCTGACATGGCTCCAGCAACTCTGACTCTGTGGGTTCTGTCTTTGAGCCAGTTTGTGACCCATCTTGTGACATAGGGGTTTATATTTAGGCTGGATAGTTTATCTATGATGCCCAAGTGGGGTATTGTGTCAAATGCCTTTGCGAGGTCCAGATAGGCTGTGTGGACTACCTTCCCTTCATCTATGGCCTTGGTGACTGTTTCAAAGAAGTCAACCAGGTTCAAAAGGCAGGATCTGCCCTTGACAAAGCCAAATTGGGTAGGATCTAGTGTCTGTATGTCCCCAATGTCTTTGTTTATGAGTTCCATGATGATCCTCTCCATAGCCTTGCAGACTAGGCTAGTCAGGCTTATGGGGCGATAGTGTCCAGGGTCTGTAGAGGCGCCACCTTTGTGGAGTGGGACCACTGTTGCTGTACGCCATTCTTTGGGCACATATCCTGTAGTGAGGCTGAGATTGTACAGCAGTTTTACTTGAGGGATTAGTTCTTCTTGGAGTTCATGTAGGACGCAACCCGGGGCGCTATCTGGTCCCATGGAAGCAATGTTTTTTGCTTTGGAGAAGGCTGCCTTCACCTGAGCATCAGAGATGTTTGGGAGGCTGCACTCTGCCGGGATAGATACTTGCTCTTTTGGGGGGGTTGGGTGGAGAAGTTTGCACTGAACCTGTCTGCCAGGATATTGGCGATGTCTGTGGGTTCAGTGTATTTTTTGTTGTTTAGAATCAACTCAGAACAAGTCTGGGAGTTGCATCCCAGGTTCCTAACATAACTGAAAAAAGCCTTATGATTGTCTTTAGTGTCCTGTGCAATTTCTCTCTCAAAGCTGGCCTAGGAGGATTTTATGAGGGATCGTAATTTTTTGCTAGTACTGATCAGAGATGCCTTCCCTTTTAGGGATTTTGCTCTATCATGTAGTAGCTTCCTCCTTCTGTTGTACAGTTTATTTATGGCTGGGGTCCACCAGACTGGACGCCTGCCTTTGGATGATTGGGTCTTGATTTTGTTTGGGATAGCATGATCCATGCATTCCTGGAGATGTCCGTAGAATGTGTTTATATAGGATTCTGCAGTTTGGGCCGTAGTTTCCACTGGCCCTGGGGCCTTGAAGGATTCCACTTCGGTTTTGAGAAGTGTGACATTTGCTTTTGAGAAGTTTTTCACTGTGGTTTTCTGGGCTGGGGGTTGGGTCGGGATGTGGATATCCAGTGAAATGAATTTATGGTCTGATCTTACCAATGAGGGATATACTTCTGGTATGGAGCATAGAGTCCCCATGTTGGTAATGATCAGGTCTAGTATGTTTTCCCCTCTTGTGGGAGTGGTGACTAGTTGTTCCATAGCATTTGAGTTTATAAATTCCAGGAACCTTTGGGCTAATGTGCTGGGGCTTGAGTAATGCTCCCAGTCTATGTTTGGGTAGTTGAAGTCACCCAATATAATGGTGTTCGGAGAGATCTTCATGTTCTCCAATGTTTTCATGAAAGCCGAGTGGGATTCCTGACTTTGAGAGGGTGGTCTGTAGGATGCTATAAACTGAAAAGCAGTCTTGCCCACTGTCAGTTGCACATGGATGGTCTCCGATACTTCGTGCAATGCCACTAACGTGGAGGTGTGGATATCCTTGATAAATATGGAAACTCCCCCTCCTTTTGTGGTTCGGTCTGGGTTTTGGGGTCGAAAAGCATGATATGAGGTATAATCTGGTAGTGCTGGGGTGCTCTCTGGAGCCTTGAACCAGGTTTCTGTCACTGCACAGATATCGATGTTCTCCATACTGAGGAGAGCTTTGAGTGCGTGCATCTTGAGGTTAAGACTTCTGGCGTTTAGCAGCATTACCCTTAGTTTCTTGTTCCTTGTGCTGTCTATAGAGGTGGGTTTGACTTTTGAGCCTTGCCTAAAAAAGGCACTATGGGGGTGGCAAGAGCCTATGCCAATATCCGAAAGCCCAGGGGTGACAGGTGCAAGCCGTCCCTAGCGAAGCAACGTGGCTTGTTGAGCATGTCATCCCAGGCTGTATGGGAGGATGATATTTTTAATTATGGGTGTGATTTCTGGTTGGTAGAGAACTTTGTGTGCTACAATTAGTTGATTATATTGTATTTGACAGGGTAGTTCTAGCCAGCCTAGAACTTGAAGGTTAAGACAGTGGTGCTGTCTATATGGTGAGCCTGTGGCAAATCAAGCAATATTATTATAGCAGCTAGTGAGTTTATTTAGGTCAGATTTACTTAGATTTGTAAAAATGAGAAAGGCGTATAGCAGAGTAGAAAGTAAATGGGTAATCGCAGTCTTAGCAGATGGGGTAAGGAATTGTTTAATCTTATATAAAGAGCCAAGTTTCTTATTTACTGTCTTAATAGTTCAGTCGATGTGAGCATCAAACTTGAGATTGTTGTTGATTAATACACCTAGTAGCTTGGTAGTAGGTTCTGGGGAAATTATGGTTCCATTGTTGGATTTTATGGTAAGTAATGGCAAAGGAACCTTACGAGTGGGGGTAAAGAATAGCAGTTTTGTTTTATTTGGACTTAATAGAAACGCTGGTGAATGAGCCAGTTTTCAACCTTATTATAGGTGCTTTGGGATAAGTTCTGTAGGTCTGTTGGAGAGGTAGCAGAGCAGATTACGGTCATTAGAGACATTCACATACTGAATACAAGTTACTTTTGGGATGCCCATATTCAAATCATTAATGAAGATGGAGAAAAGGAGCGGAACTAATATAGACCCCTGAGGGACTCCAAGGGTGATTGTTAATAGAGTGGAAAGTCTCCCCTTCCATAATACAGCTTGTTGTCAGCCACTTAGATAAGACAGAAACCATATAATTACTTGGTTATCTAGTGAGAGTGGTTTTAGTGTACTTATTAGTAGCTGGTGGTTTACCATGTCGAATGCCTTTGATAGGTTTAAGAAAAGGGCAGCGGAGAGCTTGTTGTTATTACGGTTTTGATTTATTGTATGAGAGAATGATAGGATGGCAGAGGCTGTACTATGGTATGGTCTAAAACCATGCTGGAAGGAGGCTAGAAGTTTGTCCAGACTGAGATAGGGTAGGAGTTGTTTGTGAATACATTTTTCCATAGTTTTTGCCAAGGGTGATAAGATGGCTATAGGTCTATAATTTGATAATTTAGTGGAACTATCCCCTTTATGAAGAGGAATAACATGGGAGATTTCCATATGGAGGGGATATAGGTTTCGAGAATAGCTCTATTGATTAGTATTGAAATGGGGTATGCTAATTCATCTGCAGCTTTTTGAAGATACTCTGCTGGGAGGAGGTCTTTTGATAGGGTGGTGGGTTTTAGTTTCTTGATCAGTGACCTGATAAGTGATGTTGGTACTGGTTGAAAGCTGAAGGATTGATGTGTTTTGGATTTGACGTTGATAGTACTTGGACTACTGGGGGTTAGATTGCTGGCAAGGGATTGAATGGTTTCCGTAAAGAAGGCGTTAAAGGTGTTAGCCACATTTTCTGGAGGTTTTTGGAGGGTAGTCAAGGGGGTAGGGGTAGTGAAATTTCCTGGGTGGAGGAGGGTATTTATAGCAGCCCAAAATTTCTGCGGGCGATTTTGCTGTTTCTGTTGCAGGTGACAGTAATAGTTTTTTTTGTCTAGTGTAATGGACTTCTTTGTATCATTCCTTAGCTGTTTGTATAATAGTTGGTCCTTTGGGGATTTGGTGGTTCTCCACGAGGCCCAGGCTTTATTCCTTTGTATGATTTTCTGTCTGGTATCTTTTGACAGCCATGGTGCTACATTTTTATTGGTTCTGATTGTTCGAGTAGGAGCGTGGCTGTCAAGGATAGCCAGAAACTTAGAGTTAAAGTAAGCAACTGCTTCATCTAGTGGGAGTCATTTTAGGTGAGACCAGTCACATGACTTGAGCTCACTTTGAAATTTAGTTTGATTAAAGTTCTTATTGCTCCTTATAGTTTTGAAGGTGGCTAGCTGAGGGATATCATTTTTGTGCCTGATTATGAAGGTGAGGAAGTGATCACTTATATCCTCAGGTTGGGTGCCTGTTTTATACATATAGCGGTGGTTGTTTATGAGAATCCAGTCTAGAATACTTTCTTTGTTGTGGGGCTTACTGATTCTAGTGGGGGAAGATATAACCTGAGTAAAGTTGTATAAATTTAAGTGGGTGGTAGGGGAGGCTGAGGTACAGGTGTTCCAGTCGATAATGAAATCCCCTAGAACAATGGTTTCTTGTGGGTAGTTTATGGATGCCACTGGAGGATGTCCTCTAGGGTATTTGCGTTGTTACCTGGAGGAATATAAATACAAATATTTATGGATTTATGTTTGTTAATTTGCAGTTTAGTAATAAGTATTTCTGCATTATTAGTTTGGGGAGCATGAGGAGGACTAGATATGGTTACATCTAGTGTGGATTTATACAATACTGCTACTCCTCCTCCCTTTCTGGAGGTGCAGTCTAGTCTTAATATGTTATAACCTGGGGGTATAACCTCATTGTCAGTAGTAGTAGGTTTGAGCCAGGTTTCAGTAAGGCAAAGTATATCAGGGGAGTGTATGGCTAAGAGGGCATGCATGTAATGGACTTTATTATTTAAGCTTCTTATATTTAGGTGGCAGACTAGGAGTGAGTTGGAAGGGTTGTTTAAGTTTTTCAGGCTAGTAGGGGTATTATTTATGATGTTGATCACATCTGGGGGGCTTTTGCCAGGGTTTGGATGTATGTCCCCATCAATTATAAGGTTCAATTGTAGTCTGATTATGAGTTTTTGGATTTTAAGTATTAGTTTTTGATGTCTGGATTTGAGGTTTAATATAGTTGACTCTAATTGGATACTGAGGTTTTGTGTTGATGGGGTTAGGTGAGTGGGGGAGTTGTAGGTCATTAAAGCTATTTGATGGATTTGGGGTGGTGGTTTGGGATCTTGGGTAGTGAGAGCCTGGGAGGTGCTGGTGTTCATAGGCTGTGAGAAGATAGGTAATTATCAGTAGGGATATTAGACAGTAGGTGGGCTTTGATCTGGGAGGTAAGGATGGGGGTTGTGGCAGCATTTTATAGGTATTTAAGTAAACCCTGTTGAATAGTGGAGAAGGAGGGCTCCTAGCTAGATTAGGATAAAAATAGAGAGGTAGATAGTGGTACAGTTTGGGTTCTATGTTTGACTAAGTAATGCTGATTGGTTCAGGTAAGAGGGTGTGGTAAAGTGGTTATAAATTCAGCATCACTGGAGGCAGGTGGGATTTTGGGAGCAGGGTGGAGCATGGAGTGAGCCTGAGCATAGTGAGGGTGAGCGGAGCGGAGCGTGGCTAAACCAGACCACAAGATTCTTAAGGTCTGTGAGTATGTAGGCTTTCTGTGAACTAAAAGTATACACTTTTGCAGTAAGTTTTTGTCTTTTATTTTACTAAATATGCTCACAGTAAACCAGTAACATTAAGATGAAGTTGGTAGGAGGATCCATTTTTATTCAGGCCGTTAATGCTATATTTTGTTGATATCTTGTTAAGTATAGCAGCCTGGTTATAAATACAATTGGAATTTGGCCGTATTTATCTTTGGACCCTAGGTTAGCTGCATGTGATGTAGACCCAGTTCAGCCAAAAGCAATTTACTAGCTTGACAAATTTAAAATTAGATATAGACCATTGCAGTCTTTTTCCATAGCGAGGGACAAAGTAGGAGTGATTATCTTTTTGTTTTCAGGTAGGAGGATTTCTTTCACCACAAACTGTTCATGGTAAGGATAGGTGGGGTAGAAAGACCTAATCAGGTATAGTAAGTCAGTTTATGTAATCTAATCGGAACCTCAGCTATATTACAAAATACAAACTGTTTTAAACATTCAGGCAGAGCATCAGTTATCAGCGAGGTAATACTAAGCACAGATAGTTCAGAGAGCTTTATACAGTCAATTACAGTTCTTTCAGGAGATTACACAATATAATTTGCAGTGAATTTCCTTAGTCGTAACATGCTATCAATATTAAACACAAAAGCATTGCAAGTAAACCCACTCGTTATTACTGTAATTCACTTCTGCTCTTAGTTCAGTTACTACGCAGTAAATATGCACTTGCATGCCTCAGCTTACTTAAGCTATCTTATAATAATCATGTCACTTCAGTACATGTCCCTAAGTTTCAGATGTTACAATCTCTTCATACAGTTTCTAACAGTTAATAAAAAACTTTGTTATCATGTCTAGCATACCACGTTTGTAGAGAGAATACGCCGACTTGGTCCGTAGGCACTAAGGGTTTGAATATGATAGTTTCAGCAGTGCTAGAAGTAAGCTTGCATACATAACTAGTCATGGGGTGGGAAGTTAAGCTTCTGATAAGCTAAACCAGACCACAGGATTCTTAAGGTCTGTGAGTATGCAGGCTTTCTGTAAACCAAAATTATACACTTTTACAGTAAGTTTTTATCTTATTTTACTAAATATACTCACAGTAAACCAGTAACATTAAGATGAAGTTGGTAGGAGGATCCATTTTTATTCAGGCCATTAATGCTATATTTTGTTGATATCTTGTTCAATATAGCAGCCTAGTTATGAATACAATTAGAATTTGGCCGTATTTATCTTTGGACCCTAGGCTAGCTGTATGTGCTGTAGACCAAGTTTAGCCAAAAGCAATTTACAAGCTTGACAAATTTAAAATTAGATATAGACCTTTGCAGTCCCTTTCTGTAGTGAGGGACAAAGCAGGAGTGATTTTCTTTTTGTTTTCAGGTAGGAGGATTTCTTTCACTGAAAAATGAGCCATTCATGGTAAGGACAGGTGGGGTAGAAAGACCTTTGCAGTCCTTTTCCATAGCGAGGGACAAAGCAGGAGTGATTTTCTTTTTGTAGGAGGAATTCTTTCACCACAACTGATCCATTCGTGGTAGGACAGGTGGGGTAGAAAGACTGCGTTTGTAGAGAGAATCTGCCGACTGGGTCTGTGGCACTAGGGGTTTGAATATGGCGGTTACAGCAGTATTAGTGTAGTATAACAACATAGTAATAAAGATGTTAGTTTTAGAGATGTAAGAATTAGTTTTTTGTCTTTATCATCTGTCATTTTACCATTAACTGTTTTATAGTATTTCCATATATTTTGTTTATTATGAACTTTTGTTTCTTTAACTAATTTGTACAATACTGATAAAATTCCTTTCTCATTTGTGGGAAATTCCATTAGCATTATTAACTGCTCTATGAACATAGGAACCTTTTCCCTAAGAGACTTCTGCATTATTGTCTGTTGGTTTAAAACTTTTTGTCTTAATCCCTGCAGTGTTAACCACATGTTATTTTCAAGGTTGAACTCACTAATAATTTTCTGTATCAGTTTAGTACTTTATTAGTGTTTATCAACTGATGCAAGTAGATTATACCAGTCTTACTAAGTGTTTTAACTGCTACTGAGTCCTGAGTTATAATATTACTTTGAGTATATGCTACTGGGAATATGAAAAAATTTGAAAAAAGATCATGCTTTTATATCTAGAATTTTGTTTACAAAGTGCATAAAAGACTTTAGGGTATTGATAATGTATTTAGAATTTTTATTTTTGTGTTTCCCTGTTGCCATATATTCCTTCAATAACCAAAGTAAGCTATTCAGTACTATTTCCATATATTTATTTATTGTATCATGAGTGTTTTTTAACCAGATTTTTTCATGTACTAATTTCCATTTGGAAGTATATTCTTTGTTTAACCATAGAAAAACTGTTTTTAAAGCTGATGATTGTATATATGCGTCTAAATCTGGCAAGCCTATACCACCTTCTTCCCATTTGTCAAAATGATGTCTTAGGGCAACTTTAGGTTTTTAGAGTGCCATAACAATTTTATTAACCCTTCAAATTGTTTTAAATATGATTTAGGTGGAGGTAGTGAACAAGCTTGTATAAAATACAGAATTTTCGGGAATATAATAATTTTAATTATATATAGTCTTTCCTCCATGGTAAAAAAAGCTTATTCCATTTTTGTATGAGTTCTTTGATATTATCCAAAATCTCTTTATAGTTTAGGTGCACTGTTGTATCTATGTCATTTGTAATTTTAACTCCTAAGCATTTGATTGTATAATTTCTAGATAGATATTTATGCTATTTTTTATTTAATGCTTCTTTGTTCATATTTATTAGTAACATATTGGTTTTGTTTTCATTAAATTATAGTCCAGAAATCTTCTTAAACTGTTTTGTTGCTTTCCATAGTTCCTTTAGTGTGTTATTATCTTCTTTTAAAGTCAATAAAATGTCATCTGCAAATAGTTGAATCTTAACTCAAGGTGTCAGTATTAAGTTGAATTCCTTGAATGCTTGTGTTTGCACATATGAAATTTGCTAATGGTTCTATTACTAATGTGAATAAAAAGGAGAAAGTGGACAACCCTGTTTTGTACCTTTTGTAATGGTAATAGGCTCCAACAAACAGGATCCTATTTTCATGTACGCCAAAGATTTATCATAAAGAGACCTTATTAGTATGGTAATATTTTTCAAAAATCCATACTCCGCCAGCGTAAGCCAAAGGTAATCCCAATTCATGGAATTGGATGCACTGTTAATATCTAAGCAAATGACATTCGTTTTATTTTTTGTTTTGTTTATGAAATCAATACGGGTAAAAATTTTCTTTATATAGTCATATCTATTTCTGTTTTTAATTAATCCTGTTTGATTGTTCTCTATCAATAATGGCATTATTTGTTTTATTCTGTTTGCATGAACTATCATAAATATGTTATAATCTATATTTAATAAACTTATGGGTCTATATGAGGTACACTCATCAGGTTTTTTTATCTTGTTTCAAAATTGTTGATACTTGAGTGCATTTTCAAGAAGGAGGGCATTTATTATCTTCTTTAACTGATGTGAACACACTTAGTAATAGATTTAATGCATTATTAGATAGTAGTTTAAACATCTCTAGTGTCATATTATCATTACCTGGGGCTTTGTTTAATTTTAGTTTATTGATTTAAGCTTTAATTTCTGTTATAGTTATATCTTTATCTATTATTTTTCTGTGTTCATCTGATAGTCTTAGTCTTATATTTTCCTTAAGAAATTTTCTAAGTGCTTCACTTGATTCTACTTTATTTTTGTGACTATTGAGTTTATTAAAATGCACTCTAAAGGCTTCTATAATTCCTTCTAAGTATGATACATTTCTTTTTTGTCTATATTGTATATTTCTTTTATCTGATTTGCCTTTATCATTCTTTTCATCCTGTTAGCTATTCTCCTTTGATTGGATTCATAGAGTAAGTGCATAGTTTGACTTTCTCTAGATTAATCATTGTTTTATGGTTCAATATCTCTAAGTATTTTTGTTGAGGTCTTCTAATTCTTTTTCTGAAGCTAAGTTGCTTTTATGAATATCTAATTTCATTTTGTCTGTTTGAGTTTGTAGTTCTGCCACTTCTTTATTCCAATGCTTTTGTTTATTTTTATACCAAACTACTGCCTTCCCATATAATAGGCTTTCATTGCATCCCATATATATAGTCGTAGTATTGTTTAAACTGTTTAAGGTTTGCTATATAGTCTGAAATTCTTATGATTGTAAGTTTTATCTTAAAGTTAAAATCTATTTCAAAAGTTATTGCATTGTGGTCTGAGAAGGGGCAGGTGGTTGTTTTGACTTTGCTTATTTTTGTGGTAAGATTTTTTGTTATATACATTCTATCTATTCTGCAAAAAGGTGTTATGCCTATGGAAGTAATGTGTGAATATCAATGAATCTTGTTCACCATATGTGTTAATGTCTATTAAGTTATATGAGTCAGTAAACTCTGTAAGTAATTTTGTGTGTGTTTTTAGCATTTCATTATACAATTAAAATCTCCTGCAGTTATTGTATTATCTTTGGAATGGTGTATTATGTTCTCTAAATGCTGTTTGGCTGCCCTGCCATTCAGTCCTGGTATCCAATAATTGTTCACCAGGGTATAAACCAAACCATTTATTAATATTGACACTAAACAAATATCCCCAAGTTATCATTGACTGTATTTATGATCTTGGGCATCAAAGTAGTCTTTTTTTCCATATCTTTGCTTTTGACTACATTCTGAACTTGCTAGTAATGTGTAATTATGCATATTAATCTTATTAATATCTTGCTGTATAAGATGTGTGTCTTGTAAAAATATTACTTGCGCTTTACATAGCTTAATATAGCTTTGTAAGCTTCCTCTTTTACAGCTGTTATTTAAGCCATTGGCATTGATAAAAATCCATTTCACAGTTGGACTAACTATACCTTTGTATTTTTAACCATTGTCCTTTTTTTGTGTTTGTACATAACCTTGTATGTGTGCTGAAAACTTTTTACCATTCATTTCATATATGTTTTAAATGCATTGCTTAGATATCCATTTAAAAGGTACAAATAAAAAGTGTCTGTGTAAAAATTGGTTATCAAAATATAAACAACCAATCATTCTCTTCATGAGAGAAAACTTCCCATCCTTGAATAGGTTTACCATTCAGTGACCCCTCTTCCCTCAGCTTTCCCAACAACAAATATAACTAAAAGCATCAAATTCTTATTGCTTGTGTGCTATCAAACTTCAACTATTGAACTGTATAATATTCAATTAAACACTATTACAGAGATTGTTATATGATGTTATTGCTCAGTAGTTAAATAAAATAGTGTAACCAACTTTAAATACAACATTGTTCTAGTATATATATATATATATCTGATATTTTATCTCACTCTATTATTTAATGCCCTTCAGCCAACATCTGTTTTCAGTGTAACAGTATCTAGTGTATAGTGTCAGTATTTTATTTAGACAATGCTTTATCAATGCATTTCTTGCTTCATTTATCACAATTGTATACATACACACACACACACACACACACACACACACACACACACACACACACACGCACACACACACATATATATATATATATATATATATATATATATATATATATATATATATATATATATATATATCCTTTTGCCCAAATGTATATTTCTAAGTAACCATTTTATTTTTAGTGTTTCTTTACGCCAGATTTAATATACAACTAAGATGACTGCTACTATTTTTTGCAAACCATAGGTGTACACAGTCCAAGTATGTTCATATTTCCTACTGTTAAGACAACAGAGCCTTATGAAACTTCATTTGTTTCAACATCCAGTTAGGTTAATGAAAACATTGTTATTGCTGTTATTGTTGTTATAAACTGTAGATTTTAATATATAATATCATTTTGGCTTCTAATGCAATTGATGTATAAAATAAACAACACTTTTATATAGTACATTCATCTGTTGAGTTGAATTCTTTACATCTTTAGGTTTAGATCTGTTTGTATTCATATTATAGGCTTTCATAATGTTGTTGTTTAACAGATAAGTTATATACAATTTTTGTGATGTTTTATACTTTAGATAGTATCAGCAATTAATATGAATTTATTAAGGCTTCATCTGATTCATGTAATCTCTTACTTTTAACTCTTCTTCTACCTTGTTTTTCTCTATGAAGCATAAAAAAATCCTAAGCATTTCATAAATAATATCTGAACTGCTCTTAGTATATTCAACATATCATTATTGCTGTATGTCTAGTTTAGCAATTGAACTTAATCTATTCATCTTCATAATTAATGACTAACTGTGGACTGACATCAGACTTGTTCATGTTTATCATATATGAGTGTCATTTTTTATTTACCAGTCTTAAGTATGCTGATTCTTATAATGATTTCATGACATTTAAATTCTACCATACTAGTTCTTTATTACATCTGGTTCAGCTTCTTACTGAATAAATTTGTGTCGATATATATTTGTTTATGTATTGGTTTCTTAGCTGTTAAATTATTATTACTCTTGTTGTTATAAGTAGTCATACTTTCTTTTATAGCAATGTGTCCTAGTATTCGTACATATGAGTTTGCATTAACTGTTTATATCAATTGCTTCTATCTTGTTCATGATGTCATTTTCTTTGTATATATTATAGTACTTTTGTGGACATTTCTATTATTTCCTTATAGAATTATTACATCTATGCTATGTAGATGTACATACTCAATAATGCTTTGAAGCATTTGCATTTTGGTGAAAATATGTACTTGTCACTTTAAGAGCCTTTTGGTTTAAGTTAAGCCCCATACTGCTTTACTTCAAGTGCTAGTCACTCTCTGTAATCAGGTACTTTCATTTTTTGCTGTTTATGAATATGCAAATGACTCTAATGGACTAACAGCTTTTTTTATTGTAATACATCAAGATGAATTGAAAACATATTTTACTAGCTCTTGGCTTTGATGGGAAATAAGAGAACTGTAACTGAAGCTCTTAGAGTTCTAGAATAGGCCATGAGCTTAGAGAACTGTTATCTACTTTCAGTTTCTTCTAATTCATTTAAAATGGCTAACAGCACCCAGTGCATCACAGAAAAGTGCCCCAGACAACATTTTTAATATTAATAACACTCTTTTAACTATTAGCACATAGTTTACAAAGGAACAAATCATAAACATTTGGTTTTTAAAGTTATATCATTTTATATTTCCTAGGCCATTAAGACTGAAGTTGGGGGGCGTGGCCAAGGATGAACACAGGATAGCAGCAGATTTCTTCAGCTCCACCAACATAACTACATTAACAGGAAATTATTACTTCAAAATTCAACTAATGGAATAATTTTCTTTCTAAAAACGTTTGGAATACCAGTATCTTGAATAATATCTAAAAAAGAAAGAAAATTTAACTAATTTTTCTGTCAGAAATCTTTTTGGAAATTTCTCTCTCACCACTTCTGTTCAGAATGAGTTCCAGCAAGGCTAACAGTCAGGATTCCAGCATTAAGAAAGAGCTTCAGACATTATTATCAACTATACAGCAACTAACAACTAAAATGGACAGACTGGATGTTAAAATTGATAACTTTATAGAGAAAACCACAAAACAAATGGATGTGCTACACTAAGATCTACAACATCAGAAAGCCCAGATAACAGGTATAGAAGAGACATTTAATGATATGGACAATAGAATTAAGGAAGAAGAAATAAACACTGAATTCCTATTGAAACAAAACACGCACCTTCAATCCAAACTAGATGACCTGGAAAACAGATCCAGACGCAACAATATAAGGATTTTTGGACTGCCAGAAAATATAGAAGGTAATAACATTACATCTTTTTTAAATACTTGGCTTCCCAAAACTTTAGATCTGTCAGAGGCATTTTCTTTTGGCATTGAAAGAGCCCATAGGTCTTTATCCATTTCTAATACACATAAAAATTATCCTAGATCAGTTATTGTTAGATTTTTATCATCTTATGACAAGGAAATGGTACTAAAATCTGCATGGGCTAAATCACCTATAAAAATTAATGAAGCAACTGTGCGCTTTGACAATGACTATTCTTCTTTGGTAATATCAAAAAGAAAGGTTTTTTTACCATTAATAAGAGAGCTTAAGAAAGCACAGTTCAAAACTCATCTTTTATTTCCTTCCAAACTAAAAATCTTTTTACCTGATGGCCCTAAAATTTTTGAAGACTTGGACTCTGCTTTGTTGTATATTAAAAAAAAAATAAAATATTAAATAAAATAGAGGATATGGAATGGGCAAGTCCTTCTTTAAAGAGAATGGCAACAGGAACTTCTTGGAAGACACCAGAGAAACAAAAAAGACTAAAAAATAAATGACATGTTTTATATTTCTTTGAACTCTTTAATTACAGTTTCTGCATTTTCAAGAAAACCACATATATCTTAATGATTTGTACAAAGTTATTTTAATGTGCAATAACTGAAGTGTGTTTTATGAATAATCAAACTTTCATGAGGAACAAATAACCTGATATAAATCAACTTGTTTCTCTTTTGTGACAAAGAGACCTAAGGTTAGTAATATGATATATTTCCTTTCTTTTCTTATTTTAAATAATAGCATTCTCTTTAAACTAAACATATAGAAGAGGGAGAGGGAGGGCGGGGAGGGGGGAAAGATGAAAAGAAAGAAAAAAAGGGGAAAAATAATCTATTATCTCTTTAAAATTATTTATGCTGTTTAAGTATTACTGTTATATATTATACTATGACTACATTACTTAAATACATGATATTAAATAATATGTCATGATATAACTGCAGTTGACTAGAACTAAAGTAGTTGTAAGTAATATGTTTCAGGTTTTACTTTATTAAAACAAACAGCAAGTAAATATCTATGTATGCACTTTTTTTTTCTCTCTCTTACAAGGTAACAAGGTTCTGATAATACTGATATGTGTTTGTAACATACTCTGAATGAGAAAATGAAATGGGACACATAAATATAAGTAAATTTTATGTTAAATAATTGAAGGCTTGGTTTCACTGCCATAGAGACTGCAATGACTTGTGAAGTGCTTCGAGAAGGTTTTACACTGTATAAATCCATTTGCATTCAAAATGAATGTTTGTCACTTACTTTTATTAAAATTCCCGCCAGAATGTTATGAGACAATTTAAGTTATAGGTATCCTCGTGAATAGTGTCCTCGAGCCGTTTTAAAAGCTTCAACATCCAGAAAACACGCAGAGAAGATGAAAGCAGCCATTTTGAACTTTGACCCCTGATTTCACACAGACTCATCGCAAATTCAAGAAGTAAACTGTTTCAGGAAGTAGAACTGCTGTAAATGCGATATTGTGATGAAAAACGAACTTTATGACAACAAAATGTGAGTTTTTCTTTATAATAATTTACTTATTTAAGATATAACTTATAAAATGTAAAAGTTGTAATGATTTTAAATGGCTTAATATGCCATAGTAAACAAATGAGATAATTTAAAATGCATAGAAGCTAAAACTCATGCATATATGACTCTGAAAGCTTATATAATTGCTGCACTTTAATGCATATGAATGCTTATAATTTAAGGATATACAATATTATAATGCATTTATTATAACAAACATAAACAAGCATGTGCATTATTATGATTCTATTACAGAAGAAAATGTCATGTGATACATTTTAAAGCTGCAGTGCAGATATATAAGATATAGCTGGCTTTCATCACAATGATTTATGCATAACTAGGGATCAATATTGCTTTGTAGTATGCTCTTTCAACTTATATACTGAGAATAATAATTTTTATTTAAATGGTGAGAATAAGTAAGAGAAGGAAGCTTCTAGTGTATGTAGTTTAAAGTTTTAAAGCTACTAACAGTACTATTATGGCAGAAAATGGGAATACTCTAATGTAAGTAATGTTTGAGTCATAATAGCCTGAGATAACAAATGTTATTGAATTCAAATGAACATAAACATATAATAAGAACCTATCATTACAAATTTTATTAAACTACCAAATGGGTATCCTCTCTCTTTTTTTTTTTTTTTTTTTTTCTTTCCCTCTCTTCTCTGCTCCCACTTTCAAGATTGTTAGAATGCTATTATGATAATGAATTCATTATATAGAATAGATGTACATAGCATTATTAAGTTGATTATAAAAGTTTTATATGATTATACGAAGCTGTTATATAAATTGTTTAAGTCTTGTTATAATAGATAATCAAAATAAATGAGGTTAACTTTAGTTTATAATAGTTAGTATTTAATTAATTTGGTGGGAGCTGGAGTACTGCTGCTTAGGATAGGGGGATAACTTGAGTGGTATTTGCTACTCGAAGTTGGAGTTTTTAACTCCAGGCTGGATGCATTGTTTAATCCAAACAATATTTTCACCTGATTATTGTTATGTGTATATAGTTTTGACATCCACATCACATTTTATAAACTCATTGTCACTACAAATAATAGTTAAAATTTCACAAAATTCTATAAGATTTTCACTAAATACAGCTATAATTTATAGAACACCTAAAGGAGGAGACATAATAATACTTACTTTAGTAAATGTTTTTCTGATTATAAGTTTTATATGTCTATAAAAGTTAAATGGTAACTTTAAAAGGAATTTCTTTAAACATCAATGGATTGAATAACCCATGTAAAAGGGCAAGTTTAATAAGATATATTAATCTGCATAAAGCCAACTTAATATTCCTTCAGGAAACACATCTCCTGAAAAAAGATATAGATAAATTAGCCACTAATAAATATACAGTCTTGGTTAGCTCAGAACACACACAGAAAAAAAGAGGAGTGGCTATCTTATGGAACAAAAATATGCCCATACCTAAAACTATTAAGTCATATAAAGATGACAAAGGAATGTTCTGCCTGGTTACAATACAGATTAATGGGAAAATATATACATTGATTAATGTATACTGGATACCAGGAATTGGCACTAATATAGTGAAACAACATCTCAATAAGATTATATCATTTTCTAAAGGAGATATTATTTTAGCAGGAGATTTTAACTGTATCCTGCATGAAAAAGATACTACTACTATAGGGAAAAGGAAAATCACATCCAATGCAAAACATTTAAAGGATTTCATTAATTTATATCACTTGAATGATATTAATAATCAGACAGATTCTAAATCATTACCATATACTTTTTTTTCTAATAGACATAAAACTTATTCAAGAATAGATAGAGTCTTTATTTCTAACCAACTGGTAACAGACCTAATCAATTCTAAGATCATTTCATGCCCTATATCAGATCATAATTCAATTGTCTTCAAATTTATGGTAAATATTACTTATAATGTTCAGATCAAAAGAATACCAGCATACCTAACTCAACTAAAAGATTATAAAGATTATATGCTTACAGAGGTGCAACATTTCTTAGACTTAAACACTACACCTGATGTCTCCATTATTTACATTTGGGATGCTCTAAAATCTTATTTATATGGACAAAGTATCAGATGGTATAATAATAAAAGGAAATCTTGGGACAAGGAATTAATAGACATTCAAAACAAATTAGACTCATATAAACATAATAATAAGGAAAATATTATGGACAAAAAAGTCATTGAGGAAATAAATAAATGAGAAATACAAAGAAATTTTAAGTCACAAAGTCAAAATAACATTAGAGAAATATACATTTTTGTCTTACTCAATAAGTCCCAAATACTTACATAGACTTAAAAATAAAACAAAAAGGCTGAATAAACAAAATCACATCAAAGAAATTTTCTCTCCAAAGAAAAAGAAGAATGTCTCTAGTTTACCAGAAATATTAGATGAATTTAGAAATCACTTTCATAACATTAACCATAATAACATTAATATGGATTCTAAAGATAAAATAAATAACTTTATAATTACGAACATGAACAAAAAACTTAATAAACAACAGACTAGATTAATAGATAAAAATATTTCATATACAGAGGTTATCACACAAATAAATAAACTTAAATCAAACAAAGCACCAGGTAATGATGGTATTATTCCTGAGATTTATAAAATCCTTCCTAAGAGTACCTACTCATTAATACATAAGGTTTTCATTTCAGCTCAAAATGAGTTATCAATTCCCCCATCCTGGCAATACACATTTATTTCGCCAATTTTGAAACCCATAAATATCCAACTAGATGCACTTCATATAGACCTATTTCATTACTTAATGTTGACTATAAAATGTTCATGAATATATTTGCTGACAGATTAAAGACAATCATACCAAGTATAATAGATATAGATCAGACAGGCTTTATTATAAATAGAAATACTTTTGATAATATAAGGAGAACTTTAACTCTGATTGATTATGCAAACAGAAAAAAGAAAGATTTGACACTCATCAGCCTTGATATAAGTTCAGCATTTGACTCAGTAAGTTAGGACTATTTGTTTATCTTATTGAAGTGTACAAATTTCTCTGATACATTTGTGAATTTAATTGAACATCTATATAAAGGAGCATTGGCTTACATTAAAATAGGAACATATGTCTCACAAAAAATACCCAAATTAAAAGGTACAAAACAAGGGTGTCCACTTTCACCATTATTATTTACTTTAATAATGGAGCCTTGGGCTAATTTGATTAGAAACAGCAATGATATAGAAGGATTTGAAATAGATGAAAATACAATATCTAAAATCCAACTTTTTGCAGATGATGTTCTAATTACATCAGCAGGAACAAATTCTTCTATGCGGTCATTATTTGACAAGATGACAGATTTCAAGAATATTTCTGGTTTGATATTTAATGAAGAAAAAACTAAAATATTACCAATATACTCAGGGAAAAATGTTCTCACTAATGATTTTCTCAAATACATACCCAATTCAGGTCAAATAACTTATTTAGGCATAATATTAACTAAAGATATTAAATCTATTATACATAATAATTATAGTAATTGTCTTCATAATATACAAAATCATTTCAATAGCTGGAACAATATGTTTTTTACCATGGAAGAAAGACTCACAATTATTAAAATGATAATATTCCCGAAGATATTATACATAATACAATCAATAATACTCCCACCTACAAAAATAATAATTAAGAAATTAAATTCACAAATGTTAAATTTCTTATGGGCACCTAATAGACCTAGGATTGCATTAAAGAAACACTAATAGTTGGTCTCAAGGGGGCATATCATTTCCAGACTTTAATTTATATGCTATCTCTTCTATTATAAAAGTTATAACATTGCTAATAGATCAGTCATATGTTGCAAAATGGAAGGAATACTGGGAATTAATTAGCATGCACTTCACAAAAATATCGTTAACCCACAAAAATACTATTATAAACAATCCCATGTTATGGTTACTAAAAGAGTTTTGTACCTCATCTATTACACCAAAATATATAGCTAGTTACCAATTAAATATTATTATTAGATATCTGAAAGTACTCTTCTAGTCACAGAGAATAATTTAAAGTATTGGTATCAGATGCTGTCTGACAATAAAGTAAAAAATTTAGACTTCTTAAAGCAAGAATTTGATTTGAGAGAAACATGTTGGTTAGAGATTCAGACTCTTAGACAACATCTTATTAATAAACTTGATTTAATGTCTTTAACAGTTAAAGAATCTGTCCCAATTCTGATTGACTCCTTGATATTAAATTTACAACATAGGGTTTCTGATAAAGGTAAGCTCTCACATATACATAAAATTATTAGAGATGAAACCTATTATAGTTCAGATAATTACTGGAATTATTTCATTTCCATTAATGGAGAATCTCCAAAACAACAAGATAAACAATATATATTGGAATCTGCTTATAAAACTACTTCTTCTATTAATTGGAGACTTTTTGCCTGGAAATTTTTACATAGATCTTTCTATACACCCTTAATGATGAATAAAATAAACAATAAAGACAACATATGTAAGAGATGTACTGTAGAAATAAATGCTGATTGGGCACATATGTTTTACGATTGTATAAAACTGAAGGAATATTGGATGTTAATCAATGATTTTTTGCAGGCTCTTTTCACAGATAATTTCATAGTCTCTAAATCACTTATATTATTTAACACCCCTGTTCCTAAATGTGTCAAAAAAGTTAAACTTCCTTTATTATGGTCAATTCTAGCTGTGGCTAGAAAAATAATAACCAGAAACTGGATTTCAGATACTCCTCCTTCATTTAATGAATTTAAAAATGTTATGATTGAAGTGTGTCATATGGAACTAATGACAATAAAGTCAAGAACCATTAGGAAAACATCTTACTATAATATATGGGATACCTTACAAAACTTGTTAAAACAGCCTTAGTTTCATTAGTAAGATGTTACAGTTTAATTAATTGATTTGATTTACAGTGGATGTCTTTGTAAATACTTTAGTTGTTTTATCAAATGTTATAATTATTTATATGTCAACTGCTTGTATAAGATTGTTATAATATTTATTTTGTATGTTAAAACTAATAAACTTGTTTTAAAAAAAAAAGACTGAAGTTAAAGGCAGTATAGCATTGTGTTATCAAACTATTAAAGCCTGAAAACATGTATGGTAATTCCATATTTCATATGTTAATACATGGCAAGTTAATAATACTTACTCTAGACATTAAAGCAATTTTTTGATATGTGTCTTATTTTAGATGTTTAATACTGCATTAGTATAAATAATAAAAGGCATTTACCTTGTAAATGAGATCATTTCAATACAGTATTTGTCACCCAGTTCATTTTTATATTCCATGGTGATTTTGTTGTAAATTCTGGATCTATCCAACTACTCTAATATTTGTTTTAACATCTTTAAATTTTCATCTTTATTTGTCTCTCAGCTACTTGTTATTCTTGTCATTTGTTTTCTATTTATTTTTCTCAGCATGACATTTCAAACCAAAAGAACTCCAATCCATTTCTTCTATTTTGTCTAAGACTTTATTAGTTGATAGATGAGTCACTGCTGTTTCTATTGCGTCAAATATTTTTGGGCCATCACTGAAGAAGATTTTAATTCTTGCTGGAAAAAGCAGATGTACTTTTACTTGCCTTTATTAAGTTCTTTTATTAGTGATAAAAACTCTTTTCTTTTGGCTATCACCCCAGATGAATAATCATCAAACCGGATTATGTGCTTTCCAAATTTGATTGGGGAATTAGATCAAGCAGTTTTTAATATAAGTTCTGTAATTTGAGATGAAAGGAGTTTGACTATGACTTACCTAGGACTGTTTGTTGTTTTGTTTGATGCTGAGACTGGCTTTAAGGATCTGTGAGCTCTCTCAAGCCCATAGGAGGGAGCCTCTGGAAGCTTTAAAATGTCTGGAAGCCATGTATTATGAAAGTTCACCATATTACTACCCTCAGTTCCTTCTGGTATTCCATAAATCCAGAGATTGTTGTAGCTGGATCTATTTTCTAGATCTTCAATTTTGTCCATTAGTGGAATCTTTTGTCTATTTAGTGTGTGAATATGTTATTCATTGTCAGAAATTCTGTTTTCTACATCAGTTAATGTTTCTTCCATGTTTTCTATCTTCAAGTTCTCTTGCCTTGTCAGTTCCTGTAGTTGTTGGAGTTGCTTTTTACTATTCTCTTCAAAAGTATGCCGTTTCTTGTTTATTTTATCAAATTTCAGTGGCAAGTCCTACATCATTGCTAATGTTGTTGTTTGTCTTTCGGCTTTTCCCAGTTAGGGGTCACCACAGCGGAACTCTGGTCCGCTAATGATTGGCACTAGATTTTCACGAAAGCCGAGGTGCCAGCTCGACGTCCAACCTTCAATGAAGGCACGCCCATTTATGCATGTCTTTCGAACTTGACCCAACCACAGGGAGGACATGCAGACTCCACACAGAAGGCACTCCCTGCACTCCAGCCGAGAATCGAACGTTAGAACCTTGCTATGAGGCAACAACACTACCACTGCACCACCGTGGTTGCTAATAATGATTGTAAATCCTTCTTCACTGTTTGGTCAGACATAGTATTTTTTTATGAAGCTTATATTTTCTCTGGTCCAGATGCTTTCTCTTCAGGTTTTTGACAGCAATATTTGTAGAAAATGCCAAATTTTTGGTATGTAGACTTCTTATACCAGTAGTTGTGATATTCCTGCAAAGTTGAACTGTCCATGCTCAATATTTTTTAATTTTTCCTGTCAGAAATAGATTTTAAGGACAGAGCTGAAGAAAGATGCTACCACTCAGTTCACATGCTGCTCCCCCCCCCCTTGATCATTGTTTGAACAGTACTCTACCCTGGTAAACAAATTTAAATAAATAAATAAAAACGTTCTCTACAAGAGGAGGCTACCTAGCCACTGTAGTATCTTTTCACCAGCTTTGAAAAAGGAATTTCAAATGACCTAAGGAAAACAATGTAATTTTGTCATTATTTTCTTCATTCTCATACCTACCATCAATCTCCTTTCCTCTGTTTTTATTTACTTATTAGTTGACCAGGTAAATCCTCTTTTACAACTGTACCTTTTCACGGATGACCCAGAAGTACTGTCTGGTTAAGTGACTTTCTCAGAGTCACACGTTATGCAAATGAAGGTGAAAGGAATCAAACTGCACACCCTGGGCATATAAAGCAGCTCAATAACAGCTCAGAGCTTTAGTCCTGTGAGGTAACTGTCAGGAAACATCTTTATGACCCATTCATTTATCTTGTTCAGTTGGTCACAGTCATATTGGTAATGGAATTAGTGGTGGGAGGTTGACATAATGGTTACAGTGTTTACCATAGGTTCATAGGTTCATAGACAGGTACTAGGCTATCTGCCCGAATTCATTTATAAGCCTAGCCAGAATGTGTTGGCTTTCACCGCCCCCTTAGATTAGTTCCCTGTGCCTCTGTCCAACAGAGCCACTGAAGTGATCCCCAGGGTAAACTTTCTGTTTCCCATCCACTTGTCAAGGTTTCTCTTGAAGAGTGTTAGCGAGGAGCTCTGCCTAATGTAGATTGGAATCTTGTTCCAAAGCATGGGAAGTCTCTGGGACAGGAATCTGTCCCTCCAGCACATCCTATTTATTGTTGTGGTGAAGTTTAGATCCCTAGAGCGTGTGGCTCGAGTGGATAAGGATTTCTTTAGGTGGAGCATGTCCATCAATTCTGGGTTGGACATGGCCTTGTGTGTCAGGCAGAGATCACCTCTGAGTAGGCGGAATGCAACCGTGTACAGTTGGAGTTTCTTCAGTCGAGCTGCATAGGCCATCTGTTTGACGCCATTGATCCTCTTGGTGAGGTACTTCTGTGGTCTTTCCAGCTGTTGCAGTTGTCTTGTAAGGTACATCCCAAATGGGGCGTTGTACTCTATGATGGGTCGGATGAGTGATGAGTAGATGGGAACAATTACCTCTTTTGATCTGGATGCGAACCCTTTTGTGATTAGATGGGCCACGTAGAAGGATTTTCTAACCACTTTGGCAGTGTGATTATAAAAGTAAAGATTACTATCTACTTGGGTCCCCAGATCCCTTATTGCGTCTTCCGTATTTAGGGGACTACCACCTATGTGTAGTTTGTGGGTACTTGTTTTTTTCCAAAGGGGATGACTATGCACTTTTTGGTATTTAGCTTGAGGCCATGATTTTGACACCAGGTATTTGTCTCAGTGAGACCCTTTTGGAGGATGTCTGTGTCAGCCGGAGAGTCAATTATAGCCCCTAGTTTGCAGTCGTCTGCGAACTCCGTCAGCCCTAGTCCTCATGTGCTTGCCTGTACCTCTGAGAAGTATATGCCAAACAGGAGTGGTCCTAAGACTAAGCCCTGGGGAACACCACTTGTAACCGGTTTAGAGTCGGACCTAGCTCCCGCAACTCTCACCATGTGGGTTCTGTCCATGAGCCAGTTGGCAACCCATCTTGTGATGTAGGGGGTTTATGTTCAGGCTGGTGAGCTTGTCTATAATACCAGAATGGGGAATGGTGTCGAAAGCCTTTGCGAGGTCTAGGTCAGCTGTGTGTACCACCTTTCCCTCATCGATAGCCTTGGTAACTGTCTCAAAGAAGTTCACCAGGTTTAGAAGGCATGTTCTGCCCTTAACAATACTGAACTGGCTAGGGTCCAGTGTTTGAAGGTTCCCAATGTCTCTGTTAATGAGTTCCATGATGATGTGCTCCATAGCCTTGCAGACCAAGCTAGTCAGGCTTATAAGGCGATAGTTCCTAGGGTCTGTTGTGGCTCCACCTTTGTGGAGCAGAATAACCATTGCTGTGCGCCACTCTATGGGTATGTAGCCTGTGGAGAGGCTGAGTTTGAACAGTATGTTTAGGTGAGGGGTTAGTTTGTCTTTGAGCTCGTGTAGGACGCAGCCTGGGATGTTGACGATATCGGTCGGTTCAGTGTATTTCGTGCCATTCTGCACTAACTCCGAGCAGATCTGAGCATTGCCACTTAGATTCTTGACATAGCTAAAGAATGCCTTGTGGTTATCTTTGGAGTCCTTGTCAATTTTTCTTTCGAAGCTCGCCTTGGATGATTTTATGAGGGATCATAGTTTCTTGCTGATACTTATCAGAAATGTCTTCTCTTCTTGGGATTTTACTCTTTTCTGTAATAGTTTCCTCCTTCTATTATATAGCTTGTTTATGGCAGGAGTCCACCAGACTGGTTTCCTTTTTGTTTGAGGAGTGAGTCTTGGTTTTGCTTGGGATATCCATGCATTCTTGTAGGTGCCCGTAGAATGCATTAGTAAAGGATTTTGCAGCTTGGACAGTGTTATCCTTTAGCATGGGGGCTTTGAAACATTCCACCTCAGTCTTAAGTAACGTGAAGTTTGCTTTTGAAATGTTTTTCATGGTGGTTTCCTTGTCCAAGGGTGGGGGTGGAATGTGGATATCCAAAGTGATTTGTTTATGGTCAGATCTAACTAGCAAGGGGTTGACCTCCAGTGTGGAACACCGGTCACCCATGTTGCTGATGACCAGGTCCAATATGTTGTCACCTCTGGTGGGAGTGTTGACCAGTTAATCCAGGGTGTTTGAGTTTATAAATTCTAGGAAATGTTGGGCAAGGGAGTTAGTACTTGAGAAGTTCTCCCAGTTAATGTTTGGGTAATTAAAATCACCCAATATTAGGGTGTTTGGTAGGACCTTAATGTTTCCCAGTGTTTCCAGAAATGCGGAATGGGGGTCCTAGAACATGGTGGGTGATCTGTAGCAAGCTACAATTTGAATTGCAGTTTTGCTCATTGTTAGTTGCATGTGGATGATCTCTGAAGCAACGTGCTGTGCCACTAAGGTGTGGGTATCCTTGATGAATATGGATACGCCCCCACCTTTTGTATTTCGGTCTGAGTTCTGTGGCTGAAATGTATGGTATGAGTTGTAGCCAGGTAGTGCTGGGGTGCTCTCTGGAGCCTTAAACCAGGTTTCTGTTACTGCACATTTATCAATTTTCTCCATACTGAAGAGTGCCTCGAGTGCGTGCATTTTGAGGTTTAGACTTCTGATATTAAGTAGCATTACCCTCAGTTTTTTGTTACTTGTGCTATTTACGGCGGTGGGTTTGTCTTTTGAGCCTTGCCTAAAAAAGGCACTATGGGGGTGGCAAGAGCCTTGGCCAGTATTCAAAAGCCTAAGGGTGACAGGTGCAAGCCATTTCTAGTGAAGCAGCATGGCTTGTTGACCATGGCATCCCAGGTGGACAAACACTGGATCCCCTTTGAATGACACCAAAAACTTGGCCAATTGTTGAAATTGATAATTTTTTCTTTATACTGTACCATACCATACAAACACAAAGTGCAGAGTTCAAGTCTCACATGGAGTAATTGAATAGCCTTAAAATGGCCCAAAAAGGCAGTTAGCCTAGTACTAATCTATGAACCTATAAGTGCTGAGTGAACATGTGCCATCATTTTCGGTTATTTTGATTTATTTTCCATATTTCAACTGTGAAAAGTCCATTTTACCTCTGCACAGTATGCAGTGGTTTCAGTCTCATCCATGTATGCATGCTACTATTTACTGATTCCCATGTGGATGGTTCATAGGTTCATAGGCGTGTACTAGGCTAATGGTCCTACAGCCTTTACAAGCCTAGCCCATAGGATTGCCCTGACATCAAGCTACCTGACGTTAGTTCCTAGTGCCTCTATCAAGTTGCACCACTGATGTAATCCTTGGGGTGAATTTTCTATTTCCCATCCACTCGGCAAGATTTCTCTTGAAGAGGGCCAGTGAGAAGCTCTGTTTGACATGTATGGGAAGTCTATTCCAGAGTATGGGCAGTCTCTGGGTTAAGAACCTGTCCCTCCAGCATGTTCTGGTGATTAAGGTAATGATGTTGAGTTCTCTGGAGCATGTGGTGTGGAGGGATTGGGATTTATTTAGATGCAGCATATCTAACAGGGTTGGGTCAGACATGGCTTTGTAAGTCAAGCAGAGATCACCTCTAAGTAGGTGATATGAGAGAGAGAATAGCTGGAGTTTTTTGAGTCTGTCCATATAGGATATGTGTTTAAGGCCTAGGATCCTCTTTGTGAGGTACTTTTGTGGCCTCTCCAGTTGTTGCAGGTGTCTAATTAGGTACATTCCAAATGGGGCATTGTACTCAATGATTGGTCTAATGAGGGAGGAGTAGAGAGAGATGATGACCTCCTTCTTCCTGGAAGCAAACCCTTAGTAATGAGATGCTCCACATAGAAGGACTTTCTGACTACAGTTGTTATGTAGTGGTCAAAGGAGAGGTTGCTATCAACCTGTGTTCCCAGATCTCTTATAATGTCTTCAGTGTTCAGTGGACTATCGTCGATGTGGTAATTCATGGGAACCGAGTTTTTTCCAAAGGGGATGATGATGCATTTCTTGGCATTGAGCTTAAGGCCATGGTTTAGCACCAATCGTTGGTCTCAGTGAGGCCTTTCTGCAGGATGTCTACATCACTTGAGGAGAATCAGTAATGGCTCACAGCTTGCAACTGTCTGTGATTTTGGTCAGTCAGAGACCCTTTGTGTTGGCCTGGACCTCAGAGAAGTAGATGCCAAACAGGAGATGACCCAAAACTGATCCCTGTGGGACTCCACTCATGACTGGTCAACAGTCTGACTTGGAATCTACTACTTTCACACTGTGGGTTCTGTTTGTGAGCCAGCTTGCCACCCATCTAGTGATATATGGGTTGATGCCTAGTTTAGTGAGTCTATCTATGATTCCTGAATGGGAAATGGTATCAAAGGCTTTGGCCAGATTGAGGCAGGCTGTATGAACTACCTTGCCCTCATCCACAGCTCGGGTTACTGACTCGAGGAAGTTGACCAGGTTGAGCAGGCATGATCTCCCCTTCACAGAGTCAAATTGCATGGGGTCCAGAGTTTGGAGATTCCCTATATCCTTATTTATTAGGTTCATAATAATGCGCTCCATGGCCTTACATATCAGACTCCTCAGGCTAAGAGAGCAATAGTTCCCAGGGTCTGTAGTCATTCCCCCTTTATGGAGATAAATTGCTGTAGCAGTCTGCCATTTGGTAGGGACAAAGCCTGAGGCGAGGCTGTGATTGAACAGGGTACATAGGTGTGGTGCTAGTTCATTTTGTAGTTCATGTAGAACACAGCCAGGGATATTGTCAGGTCCCATGGAAGCTGTATTCTTGGCCTTGGACAGTGCAGTTTTAACCTGTGTAGCAGTAATACTGGGTGCCTGGCATTCTTTTGGTATTGTGATAGGTCCTTTGGGAGGGAAAAAGGGGTAAAGTTGGCGCTGAATCTGTCGGCTAGTATATTGGCAATATCTGTTGGCTCGGTGTAGGAGGTACCATTGTGCAGTAGCTCAGAGAAAACTTGGATATTGCCATGGAGACTCTTGACATAACTATAGAAGGCCTTGTGATTATCTTTAGTATCTGCTGCAATCTTGTTTTTGTAGCTAGCTTTAGAGGATTTGATGAGGGATTGCAACTTTTTGTTGAGGCTAATAAGGTAATTTTTCCAGTCTTGGGACTTCACCTTTTTCTGCAACCATTTCTTTCTTCTGTTATAGAGTTTGTTTATGGCAGGGGACCTCTAGATTGGCTTCCTTTTTATGGAGAAGAGCATCTTGGTTCTGTTGGGTGTGGCCAGTTCCATGCTTTTGTGTACGTGTTTGCACAGTGCATTGGTGTATGTTTTGGCAGTCATGCACCCATTCTCCATTTGCATGGGTGTTGTGAAGCTAGCCATTTCTGTTTTTAGGAGCTCAAAGTTAGCTTTGAAGAAGTTTTTCATGGTAGTTACCTTTGCAGGGGGTGTGGGTGGGATGTGGATATCCATGGTGATTAGTTTGTGGTCAGATCTAACCAGGGAGGAGTTGACTATTGTTGTAGAGAAATGGTCACCCATGTTAGTGATAACCAGGTCAAGGATGTTGCTCCCTCTAGTAGGGGTAAGAATGAACCGGTCTAGGGCATTGGAAATAATTAATTCCAGGAAACATTGGGCAAGTGTATTGGTACATGAATAGTTTTCCCATTTAATGGAGGGGTACTTGAAGTCACCCAGTATGAGGGTGCTGGGTTGGCCCCTAATATTTTCCAGGGTGCTTAGGAAAGTGGAGTGAGAGTCTTGGGACATGGTTGGGGACCTATAGCAGGCTACAACATGAATCACTGTCTTACCCAGTGTTAGTTGTACCTGAAGAATCTCTGTTGCGTTATGTTGGGCTACCAATCTGGAGGCTGTGTATCCTTTATGAATATGGAGACACCACCACCTTTGGTGCTTCAGTCCGAGTTCTGGGGCAGAAAGATGTGGAATGAATTGTAGCCTGGTAGTGCAGGGGTGCCTTCTGCTGCCTTGAACCAGGTCTCTGTTATGGCACAAATGTTGATGCTCTCCATTTTAAGGAGTGCTTTGAGTGAGTGCATCTTGAGATTTAGATGTTTAGCACTGAGCATGACCCTCAGATTGCATTTATTTATAGCTGTTACAGCAGTAGTTTGGTCCTTGGAATGCCACCTAAAAAAGGCAATATAGGGGTGGCAAGAGCCTTGGCTAGTATACGGAATCCCAGGGGTGACAGATGCAGGCCATCTCTGGCAAAGCATCAAGGTCTGTCAATCATGTCATCCCAGGCAGACAGATACTGGATCCCCTTAGAATGACACCAGATACTTAGTCAATTGCTGAAGTCAATAATTTTCTGCTCGTACTGTGGTATCATTCTGGGTGAAGGTAGGATGCTGCTTAAGGCTAGGGCCATACCCGCCTGGGCCACATGATCCGAGAGGTCTTCCATGTCTCTTTTCATGTAGTCCAGGGAGGTACGTCTCAGGTCATTCACACCAACATGGACAATGACAGAGTCATATTTGTACTTGTTGTGGAGTGACCTGAGTGCATGCGTTATGTGACTGATCCTGGCACCCAACAGGCAGCTGACTGTTACCTTCTCCTTATTCAACTTAGTGAGTGGGACATCTGTGTGCCTCACTATTGAGTCACCTATGACTAGTGTATTGGGCAAGCTGTTTTGCCTTAGGAGCTTTGGTTGAGTGGCACACTGTTTAGGTGAGCTATGTGTCTTGTGATTTGTGCCTTGCTCTGGTGTTTGAGTGAATTTCTGTGTTGGAGGTCTCTGCTGTTTGGGTAGATTTCTATTGAGAGCCTCCATGAAGGTGGGTGTGTGGCTTGTGTTTTTATGTGAGAGCTGTGATGGTGCACATTCTGGAGTGCTATGTGTTTCATGTGGTGTGGTGTAAGTGTTGACCTTCCCCTCTAGTCTTGGCTGGAGAATGCATTGCTTCCAATTTGGATATATAAGTGAATCTCTCGCAAGTCTGAGTGTTGGGAGGTAATAGGAGAGGGTTGTCAGTGTACATAAGGCAGTTGCCACATTGCCTCAGAATGCTTAAGTTCACCAGGTTAATAGGAGAAAGTACAGGGAACTGACCGTTAGACATGCCTGGAGGGGTGGGTATTATTAATAAGTACTGGATCAGTTTCTTTATAGAACATTTAGTGCTGGTAGCACTTATGTGTGCTACAATAATTGCTACAAGAAGTCTGGTAAAGTGCTAGACGAATAAGCTAGTTAAGTGTGAGAAGGAAGAGAAATAGCAAGATCTAAGGGAAAATTGAAGAGCAGACTTTCTGGCACCAGTAGTAGTTTACCCTAGCTTAGTGGCACTGTGTGGCATGCAAACCCATGCAAACACAGGCTTTTTAAACCAGAAAGTTAAAAGGGATAGAAATGCTGCCCAATAGGGTACATTTTCTGGCTTGCTAAAGTTTATATCTGTAACAGTAACAGTACTTGGAACACATCTAGAGCCTGTTTACTGCATTTCCTGTGTTGCACTTAATTTAAAATAGTTTTTTTTCTCTAAAAACTGCATTTTACCTGATTTTGGCCTAACACTCAAGTGTGGGGTCATTTATTGCACTGTTGTGATTATTTTGCTGCCTGTGTATCTCTGCTACCTTTAAACTACAACAAAAAGAAAAAAAAAAAAATCTTGCTTTTTTCCCACTTTCTGAAAGTTAAGAAAGTTTAGTTACAGATTTGCTGTTCTGAACTGTTTGGAAGTTTCTAGAAGGCCAGTGCTTGCTTGGGCTAAAGGGAAGTCTTTGTGTTCACCAGTGGGAATGGTAAACACTGAACAGCCTGCCTGTCCCTGGAGGAGTGGTTACTACCTAGAAGCTGTAGTTTTATTGGCCATTTTGGGTCAATTCTAAACTCCTTGATCTCTCTCTCTTAAAACCAGGCTGCCTCGTGGTTTTGGCATCTTTTCAAGCTTGCTAGTTGTTGCTGAAGCACCTACCAAGAGGAGAAAATGCTGATAGAAGAAAAGGAGCCACTTTTGTAATTTTAAGTATTTTCTTCTGATTTTTTGTTAAGTTTTACTGCTTTGCCGCCTACTTTTTGGCATTTTCCGGCTTGCTAAAGTTTATATCTTTAACAGTAACAGTACTTGGAACACATCTAGAGCCTGTTTACTGCATTTCCTGTGTTGCACTTAATTTAAAATATTTTTTTCTCTAAAAACTGCATTTTACCTGATTTTGGCCTAGCACTCAAGTGTTAGGTCATTTATTGCACTGTTGTGATTATTTTGCTGCCTGTGTATCTCTGCTACCTTTAAACTACAACAAAAATAAAAAAAACAAAAAAAATCTTGCTTTTTTCCCACTTTCTGAAAGTTAAGAAAGTTCAGTTACAGATTTGCTGTTCTGAACTCTTTGGAAGTTTCTAGAAGGCCAGTGCTTGCTTGGGCTAAAGGGAAGTCTCTGTGTTCACCAGTGGAAGTGGTAAACACTAAACAGCCTGCCTGTCCTTGGAGGAGTGGTTACTACCTAGAAGCTGTAGTTTTATTGGCCATTTTGGGTCAATTCTAAACTCCTTGATCTCTCTCTTTTAAAACTCTACAACTCTCTTTTTGCGCAGTTTTGTGCACTGAGCAGCGTCGGGCAGCGCCGCCTAAACAGGTTTAAACTATTCCAGGCTCCACAAAGTCTGCTCTTCACTCTATTCTCTTTCTAAAGCCCTGCACTTGCTCAGTTCTTATAAGGAAACACCAACTAACTAAAGCACTACACCCTCCTTGACTTCTCATAAGTATTAGACTCCTGATTGGTCCTTCCTGATCAAGTGAAAAATCACTTCCCTTCCCTAATCTGATCAGTAAAAAAAAACAGTTCCCTATACTAATCTGGTATGTCCAAGGGTCAGTTTCAAGGTTACTCTCCAGTCCAGCTGGTGAATCTGGGAATTTTGAGGCAATGTTACAATTGCCTTATGTACACAGACAACCCTCTCCTCCTCCCAACAAACTCTAATACATGTGAGCGATGCAGTTACACAGCCAAACTGGAGGCAGAGCTCTCTCAACCCAAGACTGGCACAGTCAGTCAGGAGGAAAAGGTAACCACCCACACCACAAATCCAGTTTCACACAGACCTATTGCATCTGCATACCCAACACATAAACACACAAAAAACATACTGACTAAAAAAAAAAAAATTGCCTAAACAGCAAAGACCTCCTAAGCAGATATCCAAGCAACAGCCACCCCTCAACAATACCCACAAATCACATATCTCACAAAATGTGCCTCACAGTCACAGCCCTTAAGGCCAAACAACACACCAAATACACTTGTTATAGGGGACTCTATTGTCCGGCACACTGATGTCCCACTCACCAGACTGAACAAGGAGAAGGTCACTGTAAGCTGCCTGTCGGGTGCCAGGATCCGCCACATAATGCAAGCACTCAGGTCACTCCAAAGCAAGTACAAGTATGACTCCATCATTGTCCATGCTGGTGTGAATGACCTGAGACGTACCTCCCTGGACTACATGAAAAGAGACATAGAGGAGCTGGTATGTCCCTGACCTTGAGTAGCATCTTGCCCTCACCAAGAATGATGCCACAGTATAAAGACAAAATGATCAGTTTCAACAATTGGCTAAAGTATTGGTGTCATTCAAAGGGGATCCAGTGTCTGTCAGCCTGGGATGACATGCTCGACAAGCCACATTGCTTCGCTAGGGACGGCTTGCACCTGTCACCCTTAGGCTTTCATATACTAGCCAAGGCTCTTGCCACCCCCATAGTGACTTTTTTAGGCAAGGCTCAAAGGACAAACCCACCTCCATAGACAACCCAAAGATAAAAAAACTAAAGGTAATGATACTCAATGCCAGAAGTCTAAACCTCAAGATGCACGCAATCGAGACTCTCCTCAGTATGGAGAAAATCGATGTCTGTGCAGTAACAGAAACCTGGTTCAAGGCTCCTGAGAGCACCCCAGCGCTACCAGGTTATAACTCATACCATGCGTTTCGGCCCCAAAACTCAAACCGAAACACAAAAGGAGGGGGAGTATCTATATTCATCAAAGATACCTACACCTCCAGGTTAGTGGCACTGCACGAAGCATTGGAAACCATCCATGTGCAACTAACAGCGGGCAAAACTGCCTTTCAGTTTGTAGCCTGCTACAGAACACCCTCCCTATTACAGGAACCCCACTTGGCATTCCTGAGAACACTGGAGAATATGAAGGTCTCTCCAAACACTATGTTATTAGGTGACTTCAACTACCCAAACATTGACTGGGAAAACTACTCAAGCCCAAACACCCTCGCTCAATGGTTCCTTGAATTTATAAACTCTAATGCAATGGAACAACTGGTCACCACTCCCACAAGAGGGAACAGCATATTGGACCTGGTCATCACCAACATGGGGACTCTATATTTCACACCAGAGGTAAACCCCTCATTGGTAAGATCAGACCATAAACAAATTTCCCTGGACATCCATATCCCGTCCCTACCCCCAGCCAAGGAAATCACTGTAAAGAATTTCTCCAAAGCCAACTTTGCACTTCTCAAGATTGAGGTGGAATCCTTCAAAGCCCCTGGGCCAGAGGATAATGCAGCCCAATCCGCAGAATCCTTTACAAATGCATTCTATGAGCACCTGCAGGAATGCATGGATTGTGCTATCTCAAATAAAACCAAGACTCACTCCTCCAAAAACAGGAGACCGGTCTGGTGGACCCCAGCCATAAATAAGCTATACAACAGAAGGAGGAAGCTACTACATGACAGAGCAAAATCCCAAAAAGGGAAGGCACCTCTGATCAGTATTAGCAAGAAACTTCGATCCCTCATAAAATCATCAAAGGCCAGTTTCGAAAGAAAGATTGCCCTAGACACAAAAGATAATCACAAGGCCTTCTTTAGTTATGTCAGAAACATGGGCGGAAACTCCCAGATATGCTCTGAACTGTTGCATAACGGTACAAAATATACCAAACCTACAGACATAGTCAACATCCTGGCAGACAGATTCAGTGTAAACTTCTCCCCCCCTTCCCCACCAAAGGAGCAAATGCCTATCCCAACTGAATGTAACCTCCCTGACATCACAGATGCACAGGTGAAAGCTGCCCTCTCCAAAGCAAAAAACACAGCATCTATGGGACTGGACGGTGTCCCAGGCTGTGTCTTACATGAGCTCCAAGAAGTACTGAACCCTCACATTAAGTCACTGTTCAAACTTAGCCTTACTACAGGATATGTACCCAAAGAATGGCGTACAGCTACAGTGGTCCCACACCACAAAGGTGGTGCCACAACGGACCCTGGAAACTATTGCCCCATAAACCTGACTTGTCTGGTCTGTAAAGCTATGGAGCATATTATCATGGAACTCATAAACAAAGACATTGGGAGCCTCCAGACACTGGACCCTACCCAATTCGGCTTTGTTAAGGGCAGATCATGCCTCTTAAACCTAGTTGATTTCTTTGAAACAGTTACCAAAGTGATAGATGAGGGCAAGGTAGTCCACACAGCCTACCTGGACCTCGCAAAAGCCTTCGACACAATACCCCACTCGGGCATCATAAATAAGCTTACCATCTTAAATATCAACCTCATATATCACAAGATGGGTTGCAAACTGGCTCAGAGATAGAACCCACATGGTCAGAATCATAGGTGCCATGTCTGAATCCAAACCAGTTACAAGTGGCATCCCACAGGGCTCAGTTCTGGGACCTCTCTTGTTCGGTATATACTTCTCTGAGGTTCAGGCTAACACGGGGGGATTATGGCTGACAAGGTTCGCAGATGACTGCAAACTGGGGGCCATAATCAAATCTCCAGCTGACACAAGCATCCTCCAAAAGGGTCTCACAGAGACGGATGCTTGGTGCCAGAACCACGGCCTCAAGCTAAATGCTAAAAAGTGCATAGTCATCCCCTTTGGGAAAAACAAGGTGCCCACAAATTACCACATAGGTGGTAATCCATTAAGTATGGAAGAAGTAATTAGAGATTTGGGGACCAATGTAGATAGTAATCTCTCCTTTGATAATCTCGTTGCCAAAGTGGTTAGAAAGACCTTCTATATAGCCCACCTCATCACGAAAGGATTGGCATCTAGATCAAGAGAGGTCATTGTGCCCCTGTACTCATCACTCATCAGGCCCATAATTGAATACAATGCCCCTTTTTGGATGTACCTTACCCGACACCTGCAGCAACTGGAGAGACCCCAAAAGTACCTCACCAAGAGGATCATGGGCTACAAACAGGTGTCCTATGCAGCTCGACTAAAGAAACTCCAGCTCTACTCAGTTGCTTACCGTCTACTCAGAGGCGATCTATGCCTGACGTACAAAGCCATGTCAAACCCAGAATTAATGGACATGCTCCACCTCAAAAAATCCAAGTCCCCTAGAGCTACACACTCCAGGGACCTAAACCTCAGCACAAAAATAAATACGACATGCTGGAGGGGCAGATTCATTTCCCAGAGGCTCCCCTCACTCTGGATAGAATCCCAATTCATGTTAGACATAGCCCCTCGCTGACCCTCTTCAAGCAAAATTTGGATGTGTGGATGGGAAATCGCAAATTCACCCCTGGGATCTCTCCTGTGTCCCTGCTAGACAGAGGCACAGTAAACTAATCTTAAAAGAGTACCTTCTGTGACCTACTTTACAGAGACACAGTAGGCTAATCTAATAGGGAGGCAGAAGCCAAATACACTCTGGCTAGGCTTATAAATGCCCTAGGGAAGATAGCCTAGTATCTACCTATGAACCTATATACAGCACAGGCTGACAATGTAAGAGTCACAGAATTAACTTATGAGTTAGTTGTAGCAGGTCTACAAGACAAAATGCAGCTCAGTTAAGAAATCTAAACTATCTGACACACTGTTCGAGCCAATCAAAATCAGCAGCAAGTGCAAGCAGGAGATATGAGGAGGAAACACCAAGCACAGCTTCATGCAAGCACCAAGGGGGATTGCTAAGCATTTCTGTAGTATGCTAGTGCATATAAAAGCAGTATTACTGGCTGGCAGCCATACCTTTCTCAATTCAAAGAACAAACACTATAAACATAAATATAATGGGGAAATGGCTCAGAACTAAGTCATCCCTGGACTATGTAGGAGGACTGTAAAGGAAAGACATAACTCACAGCTCCAAACTTAAAGTATTAAGCTACATTACAGCTGCTTGCATGACTCCTGATTGAATGATGAAGGCAGTGATCACTGCCTTTTAATGTATTGATGTATTTTATTTTTAGTTAAAGAAACAAGTATTATTAAGAATATACATTTCTATACATGGTTATTAAATGTATTCTTCTATAATTTGACTCACTCTGAGTTTCATGCTCTGCGTGAGCTGATGCTGTAAGAACATATATATGGACAGTATGGTTTGTATGCTAAATGATGCCTCTACCTATAGTAAGCTTGGGCCAGCTGATGTTTACACTTTGAACGTGTGCAGGTGGTTCTACATGAATTGCTCATGGAGGGTACTATAAGCAAGGACCTCTATGAATGCTTTTCAATCGTATTTCCTGCCATACTGATTGTATATGGCCTTCCCAAAGTACATAAATCTCTCAATGACCCACCTATGAGACCTATTGTGTCTGGTCAAGGGTGGGTCATTGAGTCACTATCCATCTTTGTTGAAAAGAAGCTGTATCCAGTAGATGACAATACCAGCAGCATCTTAAGGGACACTAGATATATTTTTAACTATTTTAAGACAATTTAAAGACAATTTGAACAATTTTAAGAAATATTCATATTTTGTACTGGACAAGGTTGATTCAGATATTTTTTGTGGTTATTATAAAACATTATTAGAGTGCTGTGAAAGCTTATAACACATTCTTTTTTAGTAGCTGATCAGGCACCTAGTTTGAATGAGACAGTTAGCATAAAATGTTTCTTGCAGTTGCAGAAACTATAATGATAATTTAAAGTTTTTGTATATATGTTTTAAATGGGTCAATATACATTGAAGTTTTATTTAATGTTTTTACATTTCATTTTATTTGATTTAATTAAGTGCACAGATAATATTTAATATTTATTATTTTTTAGTTAGCATTCATTTTATTTGATTTTGTTGTTTATTGGTTAGCAGCATTGTAACACTGCGGTGGTGGTGCTGCGGTAGCGTTGTCGCTTCACAGTTAGACGTTGCCCGTTCGATTCTCAGTTAGAGCATCTTCTGTGTGGCGACATGCGTGAATGGGCGTTCCTTCATTGAAGGTTGTGCGCTAGGCCCGGCAAGCCAACACGTAAAAATCTACTGCCAATCATTAGCAGACCGGAGTTCCGCTGTGGCGACCTGTAACCAGGAAAAGCCAAAAGACACAAACAATTGGTGAGCAGCATTGTCACATGGTTATTTTCTATAAGTATTTAAATAAGTGGTGGAATGTTTTCATTATTTCTGAAGAAGTTCTATGATTATTATTAAGAAGAATGAAAGCACTAAAGTTGTAGTCCTGTTCTTTTCCTAGCTGGTCTTACTAGTAGTTTGTCTATTTATTTTGTTTTGTGTGTGGTTTGGAGTTTTAATTTGGAATATTTTTAACTATGTTATTTGAATGGTCTGATGGTTTTGTGTGAACAAATTACACACTTGTCACCATGGATGTTATGTCTCTGTTCACAGTGATTCCTAACTGTTAAGGTATTCATTTCATTAAATCTTTTCTGTTTAAGTGTTCAGGATATGACCATTCACAGATTCATTTGCTGTGTGTCCTACTTGATGTAATTTTACAGCACAATGTTTTTGTTTTTAATGACTGGTTGTATTTACAGAAGGTGGAGGTAGCCATACACACTATGTATGTCAACAGCTATGCCAACTTAGTTATGGCTTACTGGGAGTCTGTGTATGTGCACTGAATGACAGTAATTTTTACTATAGATTTGTCCTTTTCTATACTTGTTTTGTGGATGACATCTTCTTTCTTTGGACAGCCTAGTAGACCCTTCTTTATGACTGTATAGAATACTTACACAGCACTATCGAAGATTTTCAATGCAACATTTGTAGATCAGTATTTACTTTTTGGATGTTCGTGTTACTAAGATGAGGCAAAGATTCTGGATTTACTTAATGATGAGACAACTTATGAGAGAGTCTCTTTAAACAAGGTACACATAGCCTATAGAAAGATATAAATTTGTTTAAATGAACTATTACTGGAAGGTCTCATTGACCTGGAACTATATAATTTCCTGTAGATAGAGAAACCTCGGGTACCTAGTTTCTTTGGTATACCTAAGACACACAAAAATTCCGCTGATCCACCTTTGAGACCCATTCTTTCGGTAGAAGGGTCTGTGACTGCCCCCTTGGCAAAATTTGTTGACAATGCACTGAAGATGTTAGTAATGGCTAGCACACATCTGTTAAAAGATTCACAGGAATTTTTGAATCTTATCAACGGGGTCAATATGCAGACATCACTATGTTTTGTACCATGGATGTTGTAGATTTATTCACATGTATTCCCCATGATACAGGACTGATTTGGTTTGAAGAATTTATGGTGGACTGTAAGGACATCCCTTTTAAGGTGTTTCGTTCTTGTCTGGTTTTAATGGAACTTGTACTACAGAACAATTTCCTATTTTTTTTAATGGAGAGTATTTTAAGCAATTGAAAGGAGCGGCAATGGGTGCACATTATGCCCCCACATATGCTAACATCATTCTTTTTCAGTGGGAAAAGCAATTTGTTTCCCACTCATCCTACAACTGATGTTGGAACTTCTATGGACGCTTCCTGGATGACATAGTCATCTTTTGGAACAACTCATTAGAAAAGTTCCAGGATTTTTTAGAATACATATCCAGGACAACTGATTTTTTGAATTTTACCCGCCAGATTTATACCATTGAGATGAATTATTTAGACGTTTGCCTGTACAGTTCAGACCACAAGCTGAAATCAAAAATTCACAGAAAAACAACTTTTTCGAATTCTTATCTACACTATCTTAGTGCCCACCCACCCCACCAAAAAAAGAGGGGTGGAAAAAGGGCAACTAGTCAGAGCAAGTAGGATGACCTCATGTGACATTGACTTCCACAAAGAATGTACATTCATCATAGATATGTTTAAGGTAAGAGGTTACCCAGGCACTTTACTTTTGGACATATACAGGGAAGTCAATGAGGGTAGAGGTGCACGTTTTACTCCAATATCAGGATCTGATGAAATATCTGTTCCATTAACTACTGTTAGGGCTAAAGATGACTCTGTTTTTGGTTCTGCCTTGTTTTTAACTTATGACAGAGAGAGTGGTTTGGTCAGAAACATCATAGACCAAGAATGGAACAAATTGTCTAGACTGTCTGATTTGGACATCCTCTTTAAACAACCCTTGAGATACGTATACAAAAAGGGTAGAAATATAAAAAATATTTTTGAAGGCACATCCAAACAAGGTTTTAAGGATGATTATTCCAACATAAAAGAGGCACATTCAAATGTGGAAGATGTAGTCAGTGCAGGTTTGTACACAATGGAAAGGATTTTTACTTGACAAGCAGGGAAACACACATCAAAACTAGGGTATACAGCAATTGTGAAACAAGTGGTTTAGTCTATTTGGCAACATGTGGACAATGTAGTTTGTTCTATGTAGGTAAGACTGAGAGAAAGCTTAAACAAAGGATTTATGCACATGATTGCAACATTAGAAAAAACAATGAGATCAGTGCCTTGTACAAGCACTCTCAGAATTGTACAAATGCCAGTTTTAGATTTTTTGTAATAGAAGTAGGTAATATTCCCGAAGGGGTGGTCCTTGGTAAACTAGGCTTGAATACAGGGAATTATATTGGCAGCTAATTTTAGAAGCCACCAAGAGCCCTGGTTTAAACGACATGGTCTCATTGAAACTTGTACTCAAGCTTAGAGCAGCCAAACTATAAACATTAGATATACATTTAAGGTTTACTTTGCCCTGCATTTGCATTTTAGTATATATCCAAGGTGGAAATAATCTTTTAATAAAAGAGTATTTTAAATATGTATGTATCTAATACATTTTAAACATTTCATTTTATATGTTGTTTTTTATAGAAAATAGTCTTATATTGAGGGGGTTATATATACTATAATATCCTGAATACACATATTTTATTTGGCAACATATGTATTCCTGTTTTTTAGCACTTTTTAAACTGCTTTTGAAATTATTGATTCATTAATTTATTCAATGCTCAAGCTCATCTGATTGGTTGTCAGAGAATTTAAAACAATCTCGTTTGTAGTAGCTTTCATATCTGGTGAAGTTTTTGGATGAAAATGTGTGGATAATATAGGAGAGTTAATGTTTTCTTGTTGGGGTTGATACTGTGCTTTACTGTTTTGGTGATTCATTAAACTGTGTGATTTTTGGGACGAGACATGGATTCCGGTGCTTTTTCTTCGTTAAGATGAATGCAGGTATGACTACTTTATTGTACAGGAAGCCATGTAAAAAAGTGAGTGTTCTAAATAGAGAAAGTATGCATCCTATGTTCATAACAATATGTTGAAGAGTCGGTTTTGCAGGCATGCCTGATTGAATAAGGATGACAATGTTATGTTAGAATCCTTTGCAATGCAGAAGGAAGAATTTCTTTTAAGAGGTTACTCCAAGAAAGAGACAGATATGGCACAGAATGAGGTACTTAGCCATAGGGGAGATTCTGCCAGACCCTATTTCTCTACTAGGATGAAGTCGTGCATTCTACATTGAGTGTGGATAACAAAGTCAGACTTTGCTCGACTTCCTCGAATGATGTCAGTTTAGTCGGTGAAGTGGTGATGACAGGTTAATGGGACTTTTTGGTGAGACATTTAGTTTTTGCTTCAAGAACAACCAATCTCTGAAAAAGCTATTATGTTGCAAGCCTGTTACCACTAAGGGATGTGCTATTTAAGATAGGAAAGGGACTTTTCCCTGTAGGTCTTGTAACATGTATAAATATATTAATAGTAATAGCTATTATGAGAATGTTTCAACTGGTAGTATTTATTATTTTAACTTTTATGCAGACTGCAAAAGTTCAAATCTTGTTTATCTTCCTACTTGTAAAATATGTGGATACTACTATGTCGGGAAGACTAATAGAGCATTAAAAGACAGGATACATGGACATAACAATGATATTCTGAAAAAAGATACCAGGAATGCTATAGCTAAACATGTTTTAGCAAATTATTCCACTCGTATTTTTGTCTTCTTGGTGTTAGAGTTAGTTACACTCAACACTATAGAGGTGGTGACATCAAAAAAAGAACTGAGTGCATAGAAACCAAATGTATTTTAGAGTTACAAACAGATCGCTACAAAGGATTAAATGGCACTGTACCTTTAAAACCTGTTCTGAGATGAAGAGGCCTACCTTGTTGAAGTCTGCTACAGTTTATTTAAATGCTGCTTAGTTAGTTAACCAGTAGATCTGATGAAGCCCCTGTGATGTGCGTGAAAGAGCTTATCTTTTAGTTTTTATTTGTTTGTTGTTTTAATAAAGTACAAATAAACAAGCAACAACCACCAAGGGATTAGTGCTCCTGTGAACCAAGTAATAAATGAAAACAGCAGCTGAATCCAAAACATTCACAGGGCAAAAAAAGGCAGTAAACCACAGTACTAACACAACGAAGCAGTAATCCAAAAGTTATGAAGTCAACACCAGACGAAAACTGGCTAGAAGATTTTTATTCACACAAGTAAGCACTTTCACCATTAGGCTTCATCAGACTTTAAAACCTTACATTAAACAATGGTTTAAAAAACTAATGAACCAAAGCCATAGGCTCATGTCTCAGTGCTTTCACCATTAGGCTTCATCAGACTTTAAGACCTTACATTAAACAATGGTTTAAAAAACTAATGAACCAAAGCCATAGGCTCATGTCTACATCCAATGTCATCAAACCAAATAAATATTTAAAGGTACCAGCAATTTACAAAGCAACATACATAAAATAGTATAATAAAAAATACTTTCATAGTAGGATAAAAACATCAAACAAAATATAAAAAAATAACATATCAATAAAACATATTTAAATATCAAAAATTGAATCTGCGCTAATAAGACACAAACCTATGACACATACTACTGCTGTATCCTAGGCTTAGGTCTGGGTAATCTCCTTTTACTAAGAATGGGCTTCAAATGGACCTTGTCATTTAGACCCGGTTTGCTATCCGCTTTACAGTGGATAATCCAACGTGTCTCACATTCCTCAGTATAATTCTCTACGTCACCTCCCCTGAGGCTTGATTTAATGGATTGCATGACAGAAAAACTAAAAGTGTGATCGGGCCCTAGTAGTTTACAGTGTTTAGCTAGGGCATTATGTTCTGAACCAACACGCATATGGTAAACATGTTCCCTAATGCGTTCCTTCAACTGTCTGTTGGTTTTCCCAATATAGAACGCTGTACATGATGTACACCTAGCTAAATATACAATGTTCCTACTCTGGCAATTAGTCATGGTCTGGAAATATAATTCATGACCAGTGACCGGATGTAAAAAGATGTTATTGGTGTCAATGTATTGACATTGCCTACATTGATTACAAGGAATAGTGTTATAAACAGGACCAATATCATGTAAATTACTGGGAAAATGATATAACATCCGTTTCAAGTTTTCCTTATTCTTATACAGAAACTTGGGTCTAATGCCCACAATATCTGTGATGTCATCATCAATTAGAAGAGTGGACCAATGTTTCTCAATTATGTCCCTTATATCTTTAACATCCCCGTAAAGAACAATGATACTCTCAGTTCACCTGTTCTAACATTCTGTTCATGATGGTCTTTGTTGCCCCATTCTGAAAAATATGGGCGAGCCCTAGTAGACCTTAACTCATTCACAGCCACTGTCATCTTTTCTATTTCTATCATCTTGTAACCCCTCTCATCAAACCTCTCCCTAAGGTCTTTCAGTTCTAATTTGTAACCCTCATCAAGGGGATTAAGTCTGGATGCTCTCATTAATTGTCCCTTCAAGACATTATTGAACACGTACCTGGGGTGCATACTGCACCTGTGAAGGAGGTTATTCCTATGACATGCTTTTCTATGAACTGAAGTATTCAGTAGCCCATTACCAAGTCTCATAATATGCACATCTAAAAACAATATATCAATCATAGAAAAGCTCAGCGTAAAGCTGAGAAAATCTGTTAAGTTGTTCATAGCGGACACAAAACTAATTAGTCCTGCTTCATCTCTCTTCCAGATCAAAAAAAGGTCATCCACAAACCGCCTGTAAAACCCAACATGTTGTTGAAAGGCTATTAGTGGAAAAAGAAGTTCTTCTTCCCAATCTGCCATGACTATGTTGGTGTAGCTATTGGCACACGAAGTGCCCATAGCTACGCCATCCTTCTGTAAATAAATGTCCTCATTAAATATGAATACATTATTATGTAATACTGTTTCTAAAAATAAAGCCAGAAGGTCTATAGTCCTACCATCTTAACTGGATTTGGTGGTTAAATAGCGTTGTACAGCCATGTTCTGAGATGAAGAGGCCTACCTTGTTGAAGTCTGCTACAGTTTATTTAAATGCTGCTTAATTAGTTAACCAGTAGATCTGATGAAGCCCCTGTGATGTGCATGAAAGAGCTTATCTTTTAGTTTTTATTTGTTTGTTGTTTTAATAAAGTGACTGTGTTATATTCTGCTGTGCTGAATGGACTCTTTCTTCACTACAATTTTGGATTTTTTGGTTGGATCCAGTCATATTTCCAAGTATTTTGTGTTGGTTTTTATTTAAGTTTGTAGTTATAAAGGTTGGAGCAACTTATGTTTCTTGTAGCATGTAAGTAGCTGAAGGAATGTGTCTTTAGATTGTTAGTCACCAGGCAACTGTACTGTAACATGCTTCTTGCTGTTTGCCAGTTCTCGCCTTCTAGCTGTCCTTCAATTCATGGTGATTGTGTGTAAGACCTGATGATGGTTTTGTAATTAATCTACTTTGCATAACTGTAGCATTTCATCAATCTGTGAACAGCATTGATACGTACCAACAGGTGTTGACAACTATAAGTCCCACCTGCATCTGGCTGCAGAGGTGTTCACACAGTTGATTTTCTCAGTCACACTACCATAGTAGTTATTTATAACATATATATATATATATATATATATATATATATATATATATATATATATATATAGATATATAGACACACACACACACACACACACACACACATATATATATATATATATATATATATATATATATATATATATTTAAGTCTACTTCAGATGATCAAACTTTCAAAAGTTAGACTTTCATATGGCCTACCTCAACCTGGCTAAGGCCTTTGATACCATTCCTCACTCAGGAATTATTGATAAACTCACCAAACTAGGCATCAACCCCTATATCACTAGGTACGTTGTAAGAGTAGAGAGAAAGATGATGACCTCTTTCTTCCTGGATGCAAAACCCTTGGTAATGAGATGTGCCACATAGAAGGACTTCCTGACTACAGTGGCAATGTGGTGGTTGAAGGAGAGGTTGCTGTCAACCTGTGTACCCAGCTCTCTTATGATGCCTTCAGTGTTCAGTGGGTTCCCATCGATGTGGTAATTAGTGGGAACTGAGTTTTTCCCAAAGGGGATGATGATGCATTTTGTGGCATTAAGCTTAAGGCCATGGTTTTGACACCAGTCATTGGTCTCAGTGAGGCCTTTCTGTAGGATGTCTACATCACTTGGGGTGTTAATAATGGATCCCAGCTTGCAGTTGTCTGTGAATTTGGTCAGCCAGAGTCCTTCTCTGTTGGCCTGGCCTTCTGAAAAGTAGATGCCAAACAGGAGAGGACCCAGGATCAATTCCTGTAGGACTCCACTCGTGACTGGTCGGCAGTCTGATTTGATGTCCACTTCTTTCACACTGTGTGTTCTATCTGTGAGCCAATTTGCAACCCACCTAGTGATATAGGGATTGATGCCTAGTTTGGTGAGTTTATCAATAATTCCTGAGTGGTGAATGGTATCAAAGGCCTTGGCCAGATCGATGTAGGCTGTATGAACTGCCTTGCCCTCATCCACAGCTCTGCTGACTGACTCAAGGAAGTCAACCAGGTTGAGCAGGCATGATCTACCTTTCACAAAACCAAATTGAGTGGGATCTAGAGTTTGGATATTCCCTATATCCTTGTTAATTAGGTCTATGATGAAGCGCTCCATAGCCTTACATATCAGACTTATCAGGCTAATGGGGCAATAATTCCCAGGGTCTGTATTCGCTCCGCATTTATGGAGAGGGATGAATGTAGCAGTGCACCATTTGGTAGGGACAAAGCCTGAGGCAAGGCTGTGATTGAAGGTGACTAAAGGTTTTCAAAAGGCAATATAGCCTTCATAGAGAGGTTCCTGTTGATGACGCTATGGTGGTATTTCAAGGGTATATGGCATTCCAGTGGTACAGGCCAGCCAAGCTAGTGTTAAGGTGTAGGTGTTGGCTAATGGTCACAGTAGGTACATCAGTGACCTGCAGGTTGACATGGAAAGGGAGAAAGGATCACCTAATGTTGGACTCACACACTGTGAGGTCTTGAATATTATGTAGGATTTGTGTGGTATATACAAAGATGTATATTTTGATAATTTCTTCACATCAGTAGGTTTGACAAATGCATTACTGCAGCAAGGACTCTATTACTGCAGGACTAGGCACATGAATCATGCAGTATAGCCATATAATGTGAACAAAATGTCCATAAAGAGGATTAAGAAAGGAGATGTTATTCCAGAGCAGCATAGGCTCTGTCTTGCTACAGCATGGAAAGACAATTGCACAGTCTTCCTGCTGTCAAGTAACACAGATCCAGCTGTGTGTAGAAGGCAGTGGGATGGCTCGTGAGTTCAGATTCTCTTGTAATGCTACAGTAATTTCATTAATGGCATTGATGGGGCAGACCAGTTATGTGCACAGTATACCACTAAAAGAACAGCTTCAAAGTGGTGAATGTGTCTGTTCTGGTTTCTGTGGCTATTTTTAATACTTTTCTTCTTTTTTGAGACAGTACTAATCACCATGTTCATTTCAGGCATGATAACCTCCACAATGAATGCAAATGGATTTCTGTGAATTGTTGTCAACGCCAATGCTTGTTTAGTATCCATTCAGTCTCTGGTGTGCAGTAAATGGATACCCTCATTTAGGGGAATGAACATTCCACTGCAAAGGGGACAACATTTTCCTATACAAATGCAGAAATCCAGATGTTGTGGCTGTCTGGTGCAGAAAAAATAGGCAAAGCCATCACAGGGATACATGACATGTCGTGTCAATTTGTGTAACAAATGTTTTGCTCCATACCACAACTATACAGAGTCAGGTGAGTCATCATAATTACTACATTCTTACATGGAAAAATTAGTGATGGCTGTGTGCAAAGATGAAAATATAAGCTGATAATACAAAAAAAAATGCAAGTTGCATCAATGGCCATGTACTACTACAAGTATGGCAGGACTACTTGGACCTAAGTAGATAAGCATAACTGTGATAGCCTTTGGAGGACATCTTCACCATCAGAAAGGGGAAATGCAAAAAGGGTGTACAGCACCACTTTACATTTTCAACCAACAGATATACTTCCTTGTGGAACATCTGCTGCATGCAGCACGCAGACATAGTAACCCATGCATCCCTACTGGTGTGTGACCCACATCTGATTTCTGTCTCCACTAGCCCAGCAGCCATATCTGAGCCATCCATGTGAAATACATCAGGATGTTAATGCATGCCTCTGTCCTTGTGTGGTGTGCATTGTAACAGAGAACTGCAGACCTACATAGCACTAACACCAGGTATCCCCATGGAGACCCGGTCTAAGTGCAGTGGGTGTGCATTCTATGGCAGATGAGGCTGTCACTTGGTCCCATGTGACATCATAGCATGAGTAAATAGGTGTGTTTTTTTCTGCCCTTCTCCAGTACATTGAGTGCCTGTGCGTGTGTGGTGTGGCCTGTAATGGAGAACTGCAAAGCTGCACAGCACTGACTCCAAGTATTCCCAGAGAGACCCAGTGTTGATGCAGTGGGTGTGCATGCCATGGCAGGTGGGGCTGTTGTTCGTTCCCATGTGCCATCATAGCACAAGTGGAGAGGTGGGTTTTGCTCTGCCCTGTAACAGAGAACTAGTGCTACACAAACAAACACACACACGTGTGTGTGTGTGTGTGTGTGTGTGTGTGTGTGTGTGTGTGTGTGTGTGTGTGTGTGTGTGTGTGTGTGTGTGTGTGTGGAGAGTGGTCCCAGTACCTGAATATGTGGTGTGACAAGTGCTGAGCCCAGCCACATGTTCTTTGTCAGTATACATTGCATTCTTTCAGACTTCTGTCTTCTTAGTGTGTAAAATGTATGAGTGAATTGATATTTAAGTATAGAAATAACAGTGCTGCATAATGGCATCAGCTTCTTTTATTGCAATTTTTAAGGCTAATGATAGATGCTCTTTTCTGCAGGTATGGAACCAACAAAGTGGTGTATCTGTATCTGTGGATATTCATGCACCCACTAGGGTGTAGCCAGAGCAAGGGCACCATCAGGAATAGACCTGTGGCTGCATGATGTCTCTTTGCAGGTTGAGTGGGTCAGCAAGACAGGCTTGCACTGGGATGTCCTGATTCCACTTTTGAAGGCTAAACAGGATGAAGTCATTGCACCCTATTTTCTTGTTCTGCCTAGGCAATGACATCCCCTCATGGCCACCACATCACTTGAAGTTTGAAATATTCAAGATATTGACCGAATTTCATTTGTGGTGGTCAGCTGTCACTTTATTTTTTCATTTTTTTGGTCAGACTTCATAGATTTTCATGTATGGAGGGGTGCTGTGAAGCACAAAGCATTAGCGAGTGTGGATGTTGACCAATGCATTCATAAAGGGACTGATGTTGATATTTTTATGGTCAGCATGCAGGCACCCAACCATAACTGTGGCATTGACTGAACTATACAGGTATGATAGAGTGCATCTGATGAAAGAAGGCATCACTTACATCCTGATAGGCCTGTGGAAGGCTATCATTATGCAACTCTTCCATCCCACTAATGCAGTGTCAAATGGAGCAAACACAACAACAAATATGCGCATAAATACAAAATTTGATGTCAGTATACTAATACCATTTGTTCCTACATGTGAGTCTGTCTCAGTATGTATACTGTACATGATAATGTTACTGCAGCCATACTGTCTTATTCATGCACATGTTTACGGTACTTCATGGTATCGAATGAAGGTTATTATGCTGCAAAAGTTGTCACTGATACCTGCTGTCTGCTGATATTTACACTTGTTCAGTAATACAATATGTATACGAGCATAATTATCATATTTCTGTAAATATCACAAGCATTGTCCACTTGGGCAAATTGTAAGTCCATATCTCACATCGCCCAGTCCCCGAGAGTTCATGAATGGCTCCTCACACTGATGAGGTATTTGTTACCACAAAAAAATGTGATTTTTTTTCTGAAAATATCATGAGTGTATGGTATTTGTTCATAACTTGAACCAAAAGGTGATTATATGGTACTTCATGGTATAAAATGAATATGTAGACAATGCTATAAAAGTTGCCACTTATACATACTATCTGCCTACTACCAGTCTGCAGATATCTGTGCTTGCTCAGGAATAAAATATGTATCTGAGCATAATTATTATATTTCTGTAAATATCTCTTGCATTGTTCACTTGGACAGATTGTGAGTCTACATTTCACTTGCCCAGACACCTGAGGGATCACAAATAGTTCCTCAGACCAATGGGTTACTTGGTACCATAAAAGAATTAGAGTTTTTTTCCAGACAGTATTATGAATGTATGACATGTAAAATAAACAATGGAAGCAAGACCACCACGGAGTAAAATAAAATAGACTTTTAATAAACAAGAGCTTTTTTTGTGCTCAAAATACACGTTTCTTCAGGTTTAATTAAGAACATTTTTTCAACGATATATATACACAGCATCAAGTGCCCAAATCAGAAAGAGAAGAGCAAATTGACAATTAACAATTAACTAATTAGCTAGCATTAGTTCAATATAATGTATTACAAAATAAACGCTGTGTTTCATAGACTTTATAAACCCCATGTGCATCAAAAAAACTTTTGCTACTTCATCACAACAATATATATATATACTAAAACTCCCTTTCTATGTAAAGACTAACTATGCTAAAAAATATAAAATGAACTAGTGTTGACCATATATATAAAATGAATGTGTAGATAAATAAAATAAAAATGAAACGATAATATACAATGTATACCAAATATAAATTATAAATTATAAAATATTCCTAGTCTAATTACAAACAGCTAAGGCTGATCTAATACTAACATATTGATTTAAACCAGGCTCAGTATGGGCTCTTAGTTTAAAAATCCAGCCCAATTCAACCGATTCAAGATAATTGAGCTTATCACCCCCTCACCTATTTAATCCAACAATTTGTAACACTCTAAATGAAAAACATGCTCAGGGAAGGTAATAATATATTTCGCCAAAGCACTGGTAGAAACCAACTTTCTAATATCATAAGTATGGTTATATATCCTGTCCTTGTGCTTTTTAGAAGTCATACCCACATAGAAAGCCATGCGCTCTACACAGGTAGCTAAATATATCAGATTTGTGCTATTGCATGAGGCATGAAATCTAGGAGAAAATGTATACTTCATTCATATTCGGATGTAAAAACTTCTGTTCCTTAGTGATATATCTACATGAACTGCAACTATTGCATGGATATGTACCATAACTTACATTCTTAACATCCTTAACTAAGCCTTCATTGAATCTCTCTATGCATAATAGCCTTTTTAAATTCTTGCTGTTCCTATATCTAAACCTGTTAATAATTATATACTGGTAACTCATCCCAGAAGATGATTATATGTTATTTCATGATATCAAATAAAAGCTTACATTATACTGCAAAAGTTGTCTCTTATACCTGCTGTCTGTCTACTACCAGTTTGCAGATACCTGTGCTTGCTCAGTAATACAATATGCATATGAGCATAATCACAATATTTCTGTACTTATCTCTGACATTGCCCACTTGAATAGACTGCGAGTCAGCATTTCATATGCTCAGTCATCAGAGAGGTCATGCATAGCTCCTCAGACCAATGGAGTACTTGGTACCACAAGAATTTCTTTTCCTGGCAATATTCAGAATGTATATTACATGTTTATAATTATATTAATAACTTAAACAAAATGGTGTTTACATGACACTCCATGTTATCAGATGAAACATATTGTTGCAAAAGTTGTCAATAATACTCACTGTCTGAATATCACCAATCTGCAGATATTTGTACTTCTTTAGTAATGCAATATGCATATTTGCATAAATGTCATATCTCTGTAAATACCTCTGGGTTTTTTTCACATGTATGCATTGTAGAAGAGCATTTCACATGCCCAGTGACCTGAGAGCTCAGAGAAAAGTCTAGGTTATCTGCTGGAAATATTAGAAATAGTATGCATATATGTCATATATTAATAATTATATTAATAACCTGGAGAAGAATATCCTAAATAAAACTATTCTTAAACAAATTCAAACCATGGTGTGCTTCAGCTGATGCCCTCCCAAGTGACTAATTTAAATACTAGCTGATAGCATTACCTATCCTGTCTCAGTCCTTATAAATAGGTCAGTCCAGGAATCCCACATTCCCTCTCTCCAGAAAAGTCACACATTATTCCTCTGCACAAAGCAGGAAATCCAACAGGCCTTACTAACTTTAGACCTATAGCAATCGTATGCCCCTCTCCAAAATACTTCAAAAATGTATTCAAAAACAATTGCTTAACTAACTCCTGCAGAAAGAATTCCTATCCCCCAAACAGTGGCTTCTTTCCTTCCAGTAGTACTAATACTGCACTTCTAACTTATATAGATACTGTCAAGAAGCAACATTCAATGGCAAACTAGTCTCCTCCTTATTTCCAGACTTGTCTAAAGCCTTTGACAGTTTGTCACAGCAAACTTCTACTTTGAATGTTCTCATTATGTCTGTCTCAGCCCATCCTTCACTGGCTCAAAAGCTACTTGTCCAATTGGTATCAATCAGTAAAACGGCACTCCACCCTCTCTCCATACCTCCCAGTCACCACCGGTGTACCACAAGGCTCTATCCTTGGTCTCCTCCTCTTTAACATTCTCACCAACACCCTCCACACATCCACCAACAGGCCTCCCTCTTATAGTATACAGATGACTCCACACATTTTCAGATCTGACAATAAGGCACACCTCCAAAAACTACTCAGGAAGTTTTAACAGTGGCTGAAACATGGTTTTGTAACTTACAACACATGCCCAATCCTGAAAAAAAAATACTACTTTTTTTTTTCTAAAAAATTCCTCTGCTATTAAAAAAATAAATAAATAAAGTCCTCTCTCTTGATAATACAACCATTGGAGTCACTTCTTGTAACAAATTATTAGGGATGATAGTGGATAATGGTCTTAAATTCGACCTCTGTATACAAAATTGCATAAGAAAAATTAATCAAAAACTAGGGATGCCTTATAGAGCCGAAAACTTTCTCATTGATTTATTTATTTATTTATTGACAGGGTTAGTCCAGCTGGGTTAGTAGCCCATTTTCAGTGAAGACTGGAGGAGAAAAGCTCCAGGTAAAAACAATTTACAGTATGTTGAGATTTAACCAAACAAGAATAATACTATTTAAATACAGGTAAAAAAGGAAAAACAAGTGGAGAGAAAAAATACAGACAAAAATAGACAAGTAGCAATTCACAAAAAATAGCAAAGTCAGTAGCTATAAATGGGTTTTCATTCATTGTTAAGAGATTATAATTTTTGCATAAGTACTCAGAGGTCACGCAGAGAAAAAAGGTTGGGACTAATACAAGTGGATTGTAATGGGAATGAGATATAAAGAAAAAATAGGATTTAGGTAGGGTCCTGACAGGGGCAAGTTTTGTTGTTAAGCAGATAGAGCTTGAGCTCTTTTTTAAAGTGTAATTGAGTGGATGCTTAAAGGAAGTTTATTCCAAGCTTGGGCTATGGTACATTTGTAGAGTAATTTGCCCACAGTTTTCTTTGGTTTATAGATATCCAGGAGCTGCTGGGTAGAGGTGCGGAGGGTCCTAGAGTTGATGTAGGTAGAGACAAGGGAGGAGAGGCCTGGGCAGCAGGATGGTTTGTATAGAACAGAGTGTATGATTTGAAATTGTGATAGAAGGAGTAGTTGGGGGAGTTCAAGCCATTATAGGTTCATAGGTTGGTACTGGGTTATCTGCCTGAAGGCATATATTAGCCCAGCCACGTTGTGCGGTATTCACCGCCCCTTTAGTAGTTCCCTAGACCCTTGTACTAGCAGCTAGTACCCTTGGCCCCTATCTAGTAGTGCTGTTGGTGTGATCCCCGGTGTGAACTTTCTGTTACCCATCCACTCATCAAGGTTCCTCTTGAAGAGTGATAGTGAGGGGCTCTGTCTTATGTAGATCAGGACCCTGTTCCATAGTAAGGGAAGTCTCTGCGAGGGGAATCTATCCCTCCAGCATGTTCTATTCATTGTTGTGTTGAGGTTTATATCCCTAGAGCATGTAGCTTGAGTAGATTTGGTTTTGCTAAGATGGAGCATGTTCAACAATTCTGGGTTGGACATGGCTCTGTACGTTAGACAGAGATCGCCTCTGAGAAAGCGGTATGCAACAGAGAACAGTCTTAGCTTTTTCAGTCATGCTGCATAGGGCAACTGTTTGAGGCCAGTAATCCTCTTGGTTGGGTACCTTTGTACCATTGGAGGGGGTTGAGTGCCAGGCAATAGTGTGGGTTATTAAGGGAGCTGGTGATGAACCTTGCTATTTTATGGTATGCTTGTTGTAGTTTGGACAGGGTTGTGGACTGAATGTTAATTAGAACAGGGGAAGCATAAAGAAAGAGGGGAGGAGAAGTGCCTATGCCAGAGAGAGTCCAGCAGTAGCAGTTAGAAATTTTCTGTTAAGATAGAGCAGGCCAAGTTTCTGGTGTGTTTTTTTTTTATACAATGGAGTATATGTAAGTTAAATTTGAGTTCATCGTCAATGATGGAACCTAAAAGCTTGGTATGAGGTTCTGGTTGTATGATGGTGTTATTTGATGAAGTGATAACAAATGAGGACTTATAATGGGAGAGTGAGCATGGAAGAAAGAGCAGGAGTTTGGTTTTCTTTGGGTTTAGAATGAGAAGATTATCAGACAGCTACTTTTCAATGGATAGAAAAGCATCTTGTGTTTGAGTATGGAGTTCAGAGATATTGCTAGCAATAGAGATGGGGGTCGAAACATCAGCATATTGGATTAGGGCTGATTTTATGCAGGATGTGTATAGTTCATTGGTAAAAATATTAACTAGAAGGGGGCCCAGGATAGAATCCTGTGGAACACCTGCAGTGACTGGAATGGAGGGAGAGCAGGATGAGAGGCATCTGACAGATTGTAGCTTGCCAGAGAGGTAGCTGGAGAACCAGGATAGGGAGGCAGGAGATAGGTTGAGTTTGAATAGTTTTGATAGGAGGTTAGGGTGGGAGACTGTGTCAAAAGCTTTGGAGAGGTCAAGGAAAAGGCAGGATATGAGTTGGTTGTTGTCATGGGCCTCAGAAATAGTATGAATAAAAGAAAGCAGGGCAGTAGTGGTGCTATGGTTTGGCTAAAAGTCGTGTTGAGTGGGAGTAAGGAGGTTTTGTTGTAGGAGATAGTTGAGGAGCTCTGAGTGAATGCATTTTTCAAGTATCTTTTATAGAGGGGATAGAATTGCAATGGGTCTGTAATTAGATGGGTCAGTTGAGTTTCCCCCTTTGTGTAGAAGCATTGTGAAGAAGGATTTCCATAAGAGAGGGACAGTTGCTTCTTAGATGGATCTATTGATTACAATGGATATAGGATAGGCTATAGATTCAGCAGCTAGTTTGAGGAAAGAAGGGAGAAGATAGTCTGTGAAGGGAGAGCAGGATTTAAGCTTCAGAAGTAGAGATTTAATGTAAGAAGTGGAGACAGATTGAAAGGAGAATAGGTTTGTGTTGGATGCATTAGGAGGTGTAGGGGGGCAGTTGTGTTAGAGTTGGAGGTGGACAGTTTTTGAATTGTGTCAATGAAGTGTTCATTGAGAAGGGTAGCAGTTTCTGAAGGAGGTTTATTTGGGAAGGAAGAGGGGTTGAAATGGCAGCCAGGAGAGAGAAGTTTGCTTAGGGTTGACCAAAACATATGAGGGTTGGATAAGGTATTGATTTGGGGAGAGCTGTAGTAGGATTTTTTTGTCCTTATTGATGTGTTTCTTGGTGAGATTCCACAGTTGTCTATAATTTTGTAGCAGGGCTGGTGCTTTTGTTTTGATCCAGGTTTTCCAGGCAGAGTCTCTTTTATGCATTATGGATCTAGTATCTTTAGAAAGCCAGGGGGTATAGTTGGATTTGATTCTAATTCTCCTAGAGGGGGCAAGGGAGTTCAGGGTGTCTAAAAAAATACTATTGAATTTACTCACTGTGTCATCAAGTGGAATTACCTTGAGGATGGACCAGTCTATACTAGATAGAATAGAGATGAATTAGGAGGTATTAAAGTTTGAGACTTTATGACAGTCTCTGCTGAGGTGCAATTTGGGTAGTTGGGTAGAGTGTCTTTGAATGGAGATAGGAAGATGGTCACTTGAGTCAGGTAGAGTAGATGGATTATGGTAAAGGTTAGGGGAGTTGGTGAGGATCCAGTCGATCGTAGAGCTGGAGGAAAAGGTTTTGTGCAGGCGGGTGGGGGTGGTTATCAGCTGATGGAACCCCTGTAAGTTTATGCTAAGTTATGGAGAGTCTGTAGTGAGATTGGACCAATCAATGTTGACATCATCAAGGATGAGGTTTTCATAGTGAATGTTGCTGGAAAACCAGGATAAGATATTTTCCAGGGATGGGATATTATTTCCAGATGGGATATAAATGGAAGTGATTGCAGATTTCTTGTGAAAGTTAAGGTGGCAGTTTAGGATGATTACTTCAGCTGGCTGGAAGTCAGGGGTAGGGAGGGTGAGTGGTGAGAGGTTTAGGACATCAGAATAGAGGATGGCAATGCCACCTTCTTTCTTATGGAGTCAATCAGAGCCATAAATGGTATAGCCTGGTGGGAGTATTTTGTTATTAGAGATGTGTGGCTTTAGCTAAGTTTCACATAGGGTTAGAATATGGGGTGAGGTGTGGGCTATCCAAGTGTGTAGTTCAGTGGTTTTGTTAGTGATACTTTTAATTTTTAGTGAATAGATGGCTAGGTGTTTGTAACAGGAAGTAGGTATACTGGGGGCATGGGGGTTGTGTGAATTGTGAGGAGAGGGTGAGGAGGTGGAAGGATAATGAGTTGTGTGGCAGTGGGGTGGGGAGGTGGGGCCAGGGTTTGGGTGGATGTCTCCTGTGAGGAGTATATTGCTAATGAAAATTTTGTATGGAGTTAGGAGTCACTGTAGATTTATTTTTGGATTTAAAGGCACGGGGATAGATCTGTAGTAAAGTATGTTTATGAAGACAAGTAGTGGGGAAGTTGAAGATAGATGGAGAGATAATGAAGATGTTAGAGGTGGTAGGGTTTTCAAAGATACATGACGTAGGAGTACATACATAGTGATGAAAAAGGTTAGTATGATAGGAGGTAAGAGCAGAGAGTGATATGAGAATAGGGATGATAATAAACAGGAGTTGCATATTAAAGAGTGAAGAGGGGAGTAATGGAATGGGTAGGGGAGGTTATGTTGGTAGTAGGAAGTGATGTTTGACTGAGGGTAGGGTAAAGGTAGGAGTGGTTTAGGGAGGAATCCAATGCTAATAGGGTGGTTAGACAGGAAGGGGAGGGATTGGCTGGAATAAAAATAAATTGATGTGGGAGTGGGTGAGAATGGGGGTAGGGTAGGGGAGTGAAGTGAGCCCGAGTGCAGCGAGGGTGAATGGAGCGGGTCTGCACCCCCGGATCAAAATATGAAAAGCAATCAGTAAGGCAGATAAGTATGTAGAAGTAGGAGAAGGAGGAGAGGTAGAGGGGGATAGAGCAGCTTACACAGGTTAAGGAAGTGAATCCTTGACAAAAGAAGGTAGCAGGCAAGAGAATTGAGAAAAAGTGGGGCAAGAGGCTAGAAAAGTTCAGAAGGGACAGTATAGAGTAGTAGGAACAACAGAAAATGGGTCTAGGGAGAAGCCCAGCAGGCAGATACGCTGAAAGGGTAGGAGTAGTTAGATAGAGGTAGAGAGAAGAGGGGAGTGGTCCAGAGATATGCAAGGAGAGGGCCAATGGTAGAGCAACAGTGCAGATAAATTACATACAGAAATTAGCAGTGCATACTTTAACAATTTCACTATGGGAGGGAGGCACCCTTGAAGGGACTTGATTGCAGGCAGTTCCAGACAGGGAAGATCAGTGGGCTTTGCAGTAGAGGAGAGTTGGTAAAAAGCTTTAACAAATTCCTATGGGAGGGAGGCACCCACAAAGGGACTTGATTGCAGGCAGTTCCAGGCAGGGGAGATCAGAGTTAGTAAAAAACTTAGATGGCCACAGCACACTATGAGAATGCTTACAGGTTACAGGGAGAGAAAGAGACGCTGATGTAACTAAAGCTACAATTGCTAACCTTTTGACCTCACAAAATTCAAAGCATGAACAATGATATAACAAAGATGTTAAATTTGCAGCAAATACCCCTTTCAGAACCCACCACTATGTAGCACCAAAAAGCCTAAATTGGTTAGATTTACCCCATCAATTAATATGTACACAGATTCTTACCACCTATAAAATTACCCCAAATCCATCTGCTTGTCCAACACTAAATAAAAATTATATTCCTAGTTGATAATTATGATCCAATTACCAACAAATCCTGTTTGTCCACACACCTATCAAATCTGATGGGCATTGTCTGTACTTGTATCATGTTGCTAAGGCCTGGAACTCCTTATCTCTATCCATCAGGTAAAAACCCTACTTCCCATCCTTGAAACCCATTCTGAAAGACTTCCTTGCCAAAACCTGACCCTGTTGTTGCTCAAAACCAGATAAGTTCATCTAGTGTATTAATGTATTAGCCATTATTCCTCAAGCACGAGCATTTGTTTAGCTCTACCAGGTGTGACTTCAGATTGTTTTTGAATCTGATATTGAATCAACAAATATGAAATTATATTCATTCTTGTAACTAACATAATATTCATATGCTTCAGCTGTGGTATTTAGTTTTCTGTGTAACTTAAGCAGTTGCTAAAAAAAGACAACTTTGAACAATTAAAATATTTAGAGAAAGTTAATGACAATCACTACTTGATCATTTTCAGAAAGGTGAAATGTTTAATAAAGTCTGAGGCTTTAAAAACAACTGTGATCTGAACTGGTCTTTATTGGATGAAGAATATTAATATATATATAAATATATATATATATATATATATATGGTTCTACCTGACATAAACGAAACCCCAAAACACCGACAACGCAATCACGAAACCACATAACCGACAATACAAAACACGAAACCCACATGCCCGCAGCGAAATAACCGACGGTACACAAACACGAAACCTCATACACTGCACACACCACAATCACAACAATCAACAAACAAAACCACATACACAACACAAGCACACCAAAATCCTACAAACCCACACATACACAACTACCTACAACCCTAACCCAAACCCTAACCCTAAGGTCCGTCACTACGCACACTTACCTGACCCGCTCCTAACCCTAACTCACTTATCCCACCCCTAACCCAAACACAATCACTACGCACACTTACCTGACCTGCTCCTAACCCTAGCTCACTTAACCCCGCCCTAACCCAAACACAATCACTACCGCACACTTACCTGAGCCGCTCCCTAACCCTAACTCACTTATCCTGCCCTTACCCCAAACACAATCACTACAGCACACTTACCTGACCCGCTCCTAACCTAACTCACTTATCCCCTAACCCAAACACAATCACTACCGCACAATTTCATTCAGCCTTACCTGCACATTGACGTTCTTATGAGCTGTCGACTTTAACTACTGTCGGCGTTTTCAGATTTCGTGCTTCTGAGGCTTCAAAATTTTCTGTCGGTGTTCTCAGCTGTCAGTGAACTCAGGTAGAACCATATATATATATATATATATATATATATATATATATATAGGTTCACTTCTAAATTTGGAAACCCAAAATCTTGAGTTTCAGAACATCGAGTTCAGACTCTCAAGACCTTCAAATCTTGAAATTGTGAACCCTCCCCCAAAACACCACTAAACACATAAAAAACAAGTGTATGCAGGGGGCAAGCCTCCCTGCACCACCCACACTCCCTGCAACTTAAATGCACCAACTCCGAGATCGCACTAGAGCGAGGACAAGGGAAATCTCCCGATTCACGCTGTTTGCCGATCTCCATTCAGGATTTCAAAGTTTTAAAACTTTGAACATATGATCTTCGATCATATGAGATTCCTCAAAATTCTGAAGTGGACCCATATATATATATATATATATATATATATATATATATATATATATATATATATATATATATATATATATATATATATATAGATCTTACTTCTTTAACTTCTACTTTCCCACTTCCTCTCAGAAGAAACACTTGTAATAGGAAAAGGATTCCTTTCACAACTACAATATGGACTCCCCTTAATTGCAGCTACCTCCAGAAAGAATAGGTCATCTCTTCAAACCACATCCAACAATATTTGTGCATTTATAATTCCCTCTCTACAGATATAACACCATTGTCCCATACTTACAAGGCAAAATGGCTTCTGATAAAAAGACAGCTCACAGTTGATAATAGCACCTATTGCTTATAAACTGTACAGTCAAATATCTTTTCCTTTTTTTGCTGACAGATTAACCAAGAGTACATCTTTATATATTACTCACCTGTTCCACTCTACAGATTATTAATCACTAAGAATAAACTCTCCTGCACATCCAATGCTTTTCTCACTGCAAGCATCCAAAAAGTAACACATAGTCCTTTGAATTCTGCTAAAAGTTCAAACTACTACATAAAAATTACCAGACAAATTAAATGCAAATGCTTCCTGAACAGCAGTGTCACCTAGTACATAGTCACAATGCATTATTCATTAGTTCACTTAAGATAATGAGCTTTAGTCTTGTTTACTTACCCAAATAAAGAACCAGCTCTAGTCTCAACTAAGACTCCTCTCTCTCTCTCTCTCTCTCTCTCTCTCTCTCCTCTCTCATATACTACTACTGCTATAGTTACCTTCCATCTTTTAAGATCATAGTATCATAGGAGGTTACTAGACTAATGGCCCTGGGGCCCTTACAAGCTTAGCTAAGAGTATATCCCCAAAAAGAAACCTTAGTCAGCACCTGTCACCCATGTCACGGAAGGACACAGGTGGAAACCCTGGAACAAATTTGTGGTCTTCCATCCGCTCATCAAGGTTGCGCTTGAAGAGGATTAGAGAGGTACTCTGTTTGATGTGTATGGGAAGTCTATTCCAGAGACAGGGCAGCCTCTGGGAGACAAACCTGTCTCTTCAGTAGGTTTTTTGATATTCCATATTAGATTCAGGCCTTTCGAACAGGTAATGCACAAAGAGTTAGACTTATGGATATGGAGCATCTCTGGTAGGGCAGAGACTGAGATTGCCTTGCAGACGAGACACAGATCACCTCTGAGCAGTCTGTATGATACTGAGTAGAGTAATAGGTATTTGAGCCTGTCCACATAGGGCAGGTGTTGAAGGCCATGGATTCTGTTTGTGAAGTATTTCTGTAGCCTTCCCAGTTGGTGTAGGTGTTTGGAGAGGTACATACCAAACGGAGCATTATACTCAATTGTTGGTCTAATGAGGGAGGAGTATAGAGAGGTAATAATGACCTTCTTTTTTCTGGATGCAGTCATTTTACTTATGAGATGAACCAAGTAAAAGGCTTTTCTGATCACTGCCACTACATGATGGTCAAATTTGAGATTGTTGTCAACCTGAGTAACCAGGTCTCTCACCACAGGTTGTGTGCTTAGGGAGTTGATGTTGATGTGGTAATCAGCAGGGGCCATGTTTTTACTTTTGTTTATGATGATATTTTTTTTGCATTTATCTTGAGGCCATGACTTTTTGGCATCAGTCATTATTTGCTGTGAGACTCTCTAGCAGTATGTTAACATAATTTGGGGAGTCAATGACAACACCCAACTTACAGTTGTCCACAAACTTGGTCAGGTCAGCCACAGGCCTTTTGTCATTACCTGGACCTCTGAAGTAGATGCCAAACAGTAGGGGTCCCAGAACAGATCTCTGGGGACCTCCACTAGTGACAGGTCTGCTATCGGACGTAGAGGTACTTATTTTGACCTTGAGGGTCCTGTTGGTGAGCCAGTTGGCCAACCACCTGTTGACATAGGGACTTACACCAAGTTGTGTTAGCTTTTTTGTGATGCCCAAGTGAGGGATTGTGTCAAAGGCCTTGGCAAGTCAAAGAACTCAACCAGTTTCAACAGGCAAGATCTGCCCTTGATGAATCCAAACTGGGTTGGGTCAAGTGCTTGGAGATTGCTTATGTCCTTGTTTATGAGATCCATAATAATATGTTCCATGGCTTTACAGATCAGACTTGTCAAGCTAATTGTGTGATAGTTTACAGGGTCAGTACTGGCACCACCTTTGTGCAAGAGGATGACAATGGCAGTTCTCCACTCAGCTGGAATGAAGCCTGCAGTTAGTCTGTGGTTGAATAGGGTGCTCAATGTTGAAGCTAGTTCTTGCTGGAGATGGTGCAGAATACAGCCTGGGATACATGGAAGGTGTGCTCTTTGCCTTGGATAGGGCCTTTAGTGCTTGATCTAAGGAGATGTGAGGTGTTGGACAAATATCAGAGAAGTTGAAAAGGCTTTTGGGGGAGAGGGGGTTAAATTTGCTTTGAACCTATCTGCTAGCAGGTTGGCTAAGTCAACAGGATCAGTATAAGTGATACTGTTAAGTACTATTTTGGAACAAATTTGGGCTTTGCCATGGAGGTTCCTGATGTAACTGAAGAAGGCTTTGTGCTTTCCTTTTGCTTCAGAGGCTAATTTTGATTTATAATTGGCTTTGGAGTTTTAACGAGTGATCTAATGTGCTTGTTGAGGCTAAAAATAAACAACGCAGATAGACAGAGGCCAGCAATAAACAATGAAGCAAAGTCTAGTTAATTATCACTGAAACAGATCAAGTGCAAAAAAGTATACTTATATCAGCTTGGTATATTGAGATGGTTATAGAATCCAACACAGTCAGGTAATTATCTCTGCTATATCAGCTCTGCTACCGTGCACAATTTCACAGAAATGTAAATCTTTGTACCAGAAGTACAACAGAGAAATTAAACCCTCAGGCAATCAGATAAACACAGAGGTGTTGACAAATAGCTAACACCTGAGGTGGGCTGACTCCACAGAATGCAAAGTAACCCCTAACATGAGACTAGCTACTGAACTAACCCTGAAAAAACAAAAATGTAGACAGGCAGAGGCCAGCAATGAAGAAAATATATAAATGCAGTATAGTTTTATTAACTATTACTGAAACAGAACAGGTGCAAAAAGTATACTTATATTAGCTTGGTATATCCAGATGGTTATAGAATCCAGCACAGCCAGGTAGTTAGCTCTGCTACTTTTCTATCCTCCTTTCTAGTTAAACTGTTCTTATACACATCTGACCTTCGGTCTTTATTATTATCTATTAAATTCCATTATCTCCATAACTTCTGCATTTGGTATAGATTGTAAATAGAAATATTTTCTGTACTTTATCATGTATGACTTCAACTGCCTAAGATTAATGTCAGGCTCTCCATGCATGGAAGCAGACATATTTGTTGCTTAACTACTTGCTCTGTTAAAATTGATATGTCTGGCAGAGGTCTGCCAATGCTGAAATTGTTATATAACATGGTAATAAGTAATTAATTCTATCTCTTCTGGCTGATATGTAGTAAAAGTGGAATATTAAGCTCAACAGTCCAAGTGTCATCACAGGTTGAATGATGGGCCATGTCACAGCCAAAATGATGTACATATGGCATTTAACGCCTATAAAATTATACAAGTAGAAGCAGTGTATGTTGGGATTGATATATGGAGAATGCAGATTATTTCTATATGATATGGATGTAATCAGAAGTAAGATCTAGGTGATACATTGTTATTTAAGGCATGCGGTGGAATATTATAATGAATGTATGTAATAAAAATGACTATAAGTCTGAATGTTTAATATCTCAGACTCAAATCTTAATTTTGGTAAAAGCATTTTTTTGAATAGATCTGTTGTAGCTGCAGCTCTCTCTTTTTTCTTCATGCATTGGACAACAAAATCTGTATGGAATGTCTGTCAATAATTCATAGATTGTGTTATAGACAAAACGTCTGCTCATATGCCAAACTATGCATGAATAAATGGAATGATTCCTGATTTGTTTTTTTTTTTTATTTTTCAAACCAAGGCCTTGGTTAGAATAGTGCAGTGATGTATTTTAGGGAGGATGAGCATAATGGAACTACATAAGTTTTTTGCTGAATTGTGGAGGGTGGATAGGTTTTTCATGTAAGCTGCTATAAGGGCTAGTTCATGCTTAGTTGTACCAGTAGAAATACTTTCCCTATAGATTTTCTGACATCAGGTACAAGGAAGTCTGAGTTTTGTTTATCCCAGGATAGTAAGGTGTTAATTTTGGACTTTGTCATTAAGAGATGGTGCTAGAAATTTAGACATTGGTTCAGACATGCGCCTAATTAATAAAGAGTGGTAGTTTCTAAATGTTTTTTTTTTTTTTTGTTGAGGATTATCTAGTTTTGGGGATTGTGAAGAGGTTATGTCTGGAACCAAAGATCATTGTTTTATTTTGTTTTTCGTACTGAGGATGAGATTGTTTGATAAGTGCAACTGAGATAGGGATAGTATTGAGTTCATTTCTAAAAGTCTTTTAAAGGAGGAATGTGATGAGGCAGACCTGTAGATGACTATGTCATCCTCATATAGAATTATGGGGATTTGTGGGAGGTTTGCTGGTGAGTTGTATATGAGAAAGGATACTAACCGTGGTAAGAGAACTGATCCTTGGAGTACACTTTTAGAAAAGGGAGCAAATCTGAATGGAGCATTACCTATTTGTAGTTTGAATTCCCTGTTGGTGAGAAAGCTTTTATACCAAGGCAGTGAGCTTGAGCTGATTCCAGCAGAGATTAGAGAGTGAAGGATGAGTTCATGGTCTACAAGACTGAAAGCTTTGGTGAGGTCTATGAATACAGCTCCAGTTAGTATTTCTTTGTCTATCTCTTGTACAATGTTGCTTTTCAGTGTGTATATGGCTCTCATTTGCTGCATCCTGTCCAGAATCCATGTTGCTGTGGATTAGGTATACAGTGATTTTAACATTAAACATCCACCATATCTAATTCTCTTCTGTTAGAAAAATGTGTATTTGAATATATGAGAAATGCTAGTTTAAAAGCAAAGTAGTATATAATGCATTTTATTCTATTAATCTTATAACTGTAAGGATTAATTCATGTGTAAATGTAAGTAGTTTTGAAACTGCAGTGTGGCTTGAAGCAAAGCTGACATTCGACCCTGGCAGATGCTAGCTTAGCAAGTTTTAATGTTTATGCTTTTCACAAGTGATTATCTGCTGGGTCAGGAAATTAAATGTGTGAAATAATGAAATCTTCTGCTCTTTCCTGTTGGAATGATTTGGCCTTGTATATGTGTTATTGAGATAAGCACGCAGCTGGTAGGAAAGTGTAACAGAGAACAAAGAAGATTATTAAAAGGCTGAATCTGCTATTGTATTCGAACTGATATGAAACCTTGAAGAAGTAACTTTACAGAAAGACATTATGTCTGACCAGCTGGATAGCAAGGCCGTATTGTATCTAGAGGAAAAGTTTTTTTTAAATATACAGCATCAACAGCTTTATGAATAGAAGACTGTAAGCTAAAGTGATGTAGATGCCCTGTGACATATCACGTCAGTAAGGTGGGCATAGCTTAAATGTTAAACCTATATAAAATTGTGTGCTTCCTGTTTCATGTCAGACAAAATTCTGTATTTGTACGTTTTTTGCCTCCTGGTGTACACTAGTAAACCTCCTCACTACTCATAGAAAATAGTTTCTAATGACCCCTAAAACACAATACTTTTGAAAACAAGACTCTCAATTCTCCTCTGATTTCCTACAGGAATTGAACAACCTTCCCTCTCTTCCTTCCATTCCACCATCAACTATTCCCCCCTCCATCAGCAAGACTTTTTCTTCCTCCCTTGTTTTTCTTCTTCTTAAATCAGATCAAAGCAAATATATTGAGCCACTTTTTGAACAAATCCCATTATATACTCCTACTGGCTCAGACAACCTTATGCCTATGGTTAATTTGCCATTGCAAAGAATATATAACATATCCGCTGTTTCATATCTGCAACCTTTTCCTTGCTACAAACTTCCTTCTACAATTATGGAAAAGTGCACTTGTAAAATGACTATCAATATAATTCAGACCGTCTCCTGCGTTTGCCACATCTGTATTTTACCAGCCCTTGGTAAAGTACTAGACAAGTTAAAATATAATCAGCTGTCCAAATACATACACCAATGCCATCTATTCTCTCTTAAACAGCTTTGTTTCTGGTCAGGATGAAGCACTATGGAAACTCCCTGGACAGAATCATAGCTAGTATGAGGTGAAGGGGACAGGTGCCCCAGGTGCAAGGGGTTGGGGGTGCAATCAGCAGATGCTGACTGGATGGCAGTGTGGTATTTAATTTACATACAGGTATTTCTGAATGCCGCCACAGAAATGTATTCTGATACTGGTCTTGTACTTGCTTCACTGCTTTGTGTATGGTACAAGTTGGAGGAAACAACTTGACTGCTGACTGCTACAGTCAGTTTGTAAAAGATGAAGACATTTTTTTTTCTCCTTGACTGAAAGTTGAAGGGCTCAAAGGACTCATTTAGAGAGAGGTGAAGAGTGCCAGATCAGAAAATCTACCTTTCTTTGCTCTCCAACTTAAAGTTAAGGAGCATCAGATTGGGGAACATCTCTATCTTGACCCTGTCCAATGAAATCTTACTTAATATGGATATGGGGTAACATTACAAAAACTATTTTTATTGATCTAACAAGGGCCTTTCATCTGGTGGAATTACTACTAAGCCACATAGAAATATATAATAGAAATGGGTGTTAGCTCCTCAGCATAAGGATAGTTGCAAAGCTTCCTTACCAATGGATTCTTGAGACTGAGGATTGAATCATCATTTTCATGTGATACACTCATCATCAAAGGCATTCACCAAGGATTCATTCATGCCACCACTATTTGTTCTGCATATTTATCAAAAAACATCCAAATAGCCTTCCCCATTTGCTCATTATTTTGTATGTCGGCAATATGGTCATTAATAGATCCAGCACCTCCCCATGAAAAATCTATCCTCCTAGCTTAACACCAGCAAATGTCTACTAAACTCTAGCCAAACTAAAATCATGATTTTTGGAACCCTTCCAAAATAGTAACCCCCCCCCCCCAACCACTATTTTCATTTGTGATAACAACCAAACAATTAAAACTACAACCACCTTCAAATAACCATGGATGTGGCTTGACCAGGCTCTTAATTTGCAAACACATATAGAGAAAATAGTCAAAATTAACCACTTCCCTTTCTGGGCCAAACAAAACTTTACCCACCTCTCCCATTTGATATGGACAGCCATAGGAAAGGGTATCCTCTTAGCCCAGTGGCAGTACAGACATTTTCTAATAGTTGCAGCTTCTTGCAGAAACATAACATTCTTCCAATCACTTTCCAACAAAATCTGTTGGCTCATTACAAACTCCCCTAGTTCTGAACACCACTGTAAAACCATTTGCAAAGCTAATTGACTTCCAGTCAAACAAATAGCTGAGTTATTGTTGAATCTCTTTTTTTAACCTACTGGACCTTGACATATACATACCTCTCACTGGAAAGCTGACCACAAACACACCTTCCTATACTCTCAGATCCTACTCTTAGTCTGGCTTGATACTTCAAACCTATAAAACAAAGCTACAATATACTAACCACATCTCTGTCTCTTAGCCTCTTAACTCCTAAAATTTGGCAATTGCTATGTAGCTACCTGAAGTACTGAAACTTGGCCACAAAAGTCTTGCAAATATTTTGTGATCACTATCTCATGTTAGCATCTATTGCTTACAGACCAACAGCTCATCTGTGTGTTTTTATCACTACTGTCATTGCTTCTGCATTGTATATTATACTTACGAGTTTTCAGAGCAGATGCTAAAGCAATTTCTGCCCTGAGCAGTCAACTAAGCTGGCACACCCCTAAACAAAAAATAAGTCTCTTCCAAGAAAGAGAAGAAAAAAAAAACTCCCCATCATTCCAAAGTGATCTACCAGTTTGCATTCACATAGCTGCAGCTCTTTATGTGAATGCATTATACATTAGAACTGTTATAGAATAAAACCATCAATCAACAACAATGGCATTTCATTTCCACATTGTCAATTGAACCTCATCAACTTGTGCACCCTGCTCTAGCTATGCTTATGTGGGTTTGTATCATTTTGTTGACTTTGCTGAAATATTGGTACCACGGGGCAGGTGAGGCCTTAAATTAGTCTAATGAAATTAGTATCTTACCTAGTAAACAAACCTAAATGAATAAATAAATAAAATTAGTCAGTTAATTGTATAAAGATATTTTTAGTCTTTTCCAGAATGGAAAAATTGGCACTGGTAAATTGGTAAAATTGGTATTGGCATTGGTCAAAAGTCAGTGATGTATTTTGGTTTGGAACTTTGAATATGGGTGTGAGTGTAAATAGTTCCCATTGATTGGGTATGACAATTTGTGGGAGGGGAGGGTTATACAGAGGTGTTTGAATAGGTATAAGAGGTGTTCTTTACACAGTAGTAAAAATCAGGGCAGTCAGCTGTCCCTGGAGGGGTGTCTCTTGGTATTTGCTCAAATATCTTATTATTTTCTTTTTTGGAAGAGTTTTTGAAATAGAATGGTGGGGTATGAGGGAAGATAAGAGGATTGTGTTGGATTGTTGTAGGGAAGCTTTGGATAGAGATGCTATAGAATTCTGCAAAGAAGTCTTCAGGCTGACGTAATCATGAAGTACTTTGTAAAGAGTTATTTAGTGTGTGTTTTTTGCTTGTGTTCTGCTTGTAATATAATTCACTATTTTCCAGAATTGTTTATGGCTGTTTTTGATGTATTGTTGTTGATATTGGAGGGATTTTACTTTGTATCTTCTAGTTTCACAGCTGTATGAATTTTCTTGAGAGTGGAAGTTGGGTTTCTGTTGTTTCCATGCTGTATCATGAAGTTCGTATTGTGATTCTAATTCAAATGAGAACCACTGGTTGATGTTCTTCTTCTAATGTAGCCTAGTAATGGTAGGAAGTACTTAGTTTGTAGGTGAAGTAGTGCTTATTCCAGTTCTGCTTTTCCTGTTGTATTTTATTCTCTTTTACATTCTTCTCATTTGACTGATTAATCTAGAAGCCTATATAATTATCATGTGATTATCTCAGGTGCCTATATGATTATCTTGTGATTATCCCATTTCTAATTGGGTCTATATTATAAGAGCAAGGATTTCAATATTCAAACACCATATGGGTGACACCAAATGGTCGAATATTGAAAACCTCGCAAGTGTGAATGGAGCTCGCCATAAGGAATTCTTCCCTTTACTTCAATGTAGTGTGATCTCGGAATTGGTATATTTAAGTAGCGGGGGGTGCAGGGGGGGCTTGCCTCACTGCTCAGAGTGATCAGGTAGGTTTTTGTTTACTTTCTACATTTTTTATTTTTGTTTCAAAGTTTCACAACTTCGCTCATATGGTGTCGCCCATATGGTGTGCGAAGTTGTGAAACTTTGTTCTTATAATATAGACCCTTTCTAATTATCTGTCTTGTTTCTTTCTCAGAACTAGTACAATCTTACTTAATTTCTCTGCATCTATACAAAGTCCTCTGTTTTCCTGTGACCCCAGTCTTTTGTCTCACTTCTTTCCTTTTCAACATCTTCTGATTTTCTGTGACTCCAGTATGTGTATTCTCTTCTCCCTCAGTTGTTTCTCATTGTGTTCTACAGCCATAGGATATGTATTTTTGCTCTCTACACTCCACCATTCTCAATCTATTTCTATCCTTGGTCTTCTTCTTTTGTATCTTTTGCTGTAATAGAGTTCTCTATCTTGCAGTATTTTTGGTCTCCCCCTTGTTCATGCACTTCTCCATATTTCCTACTTCAAAATGACTGATTAGGCCTTTCTATATTGATTTTTTTCTATTCTTGTTAGATAAAGGTTTCCGTCATGGTAAGGAGTTCATGGACTTCTGGAATGTCACTGACAAGTTAAGGTGTGAAGAGAACTTGCTCCATTGGTTAGAACTATATACAATCAAGTTATATAGTGATCAGTATGAAGCTAAAGCATTGATATATAGGAAATAGAATATACAAGGGCATAGAGATAACCAGAAAAGGCATATGAATGGGAGAAACAAAAAAGATCCACAAAATATGAAATACAATGGTGCCAGAACAAAGTATGTAAAAGAATTAGCAGCCTAAAGGTAGTGTACATGGAGGTGGATGAAAAGTGACAAGTAACCCTCCTTACCATACTTAAAAAAATGCAGCAATTAAACGACAGGATGGGTAATTCTATGAAAGAAAATAAGGTAGTGTTAAAATAGATCATAGAAGCAGTGAATGATCATTTAGACCTGATATAATCATTGATCATAGAAAATTAAATATCAAAAACAGGTCTGTCCCCTACTAAAGCTAAAACAGATTTTCTAGATGCCACTATGATGGACTATAAAGACAAGGCCAAAATAAATAATCTATTAATCTATAGTTCAGCAGGATTCTTGAGCATCTGGAAGACTGTTTAACATTTACAAGAAGAAACTATCTGAATGGAATAATTTAAGTGAATAGTCATCAGAAATATTAAGAGGTCATAGAATGTCATGGGTCCCACAAAGATGGATTACAAGAACCCCGTGTAAATATTACAGTAAGAAATCTCTGGATACACCACCATGTAGTTCGGACCAAATACAAAAATATAAGATAAGGAACAGGTAGAAAATATACAAACTTTAATAAAATAAAATAAATAAAAGCTTTAAACAAATGGGAGCCTTTACAATGATAAGCACTTTTGGCTTTTGCCTTCTTCAGATTGTCAATCATATGGCTCACCTTCCATAATTTAAAACAAAAATTGTGCAATAGATGGTCCACAGGCAAAAAAAATGCCTTCTGGTTCAACCAATTAGACCAATAGGTTCACAGGTTCATAGGTAGATACTAGGCTGTCTGCCCTAGGGCATTTATAAGCCTAGCCAGAGTGTATTTGGCTTCTGCCTCCCTATTAGATTAGCCTACTGTGCCTCTGTAAAGTAGGTTACAGAAGGTACCCTTTTAAAATTAGTTTACTGTGCCTCTGTCTAGCAGGGACACAGAAGAGATCCCAGGGGTGAATTTGCGATTTCCCATCCACGCGTCCAGATATCGCTTGAAGAGGGTCAGCGAGGAGCTATGTCTAACATGAATTGGGATTCTATTCCAGAGTGAGGGGAGCCTCTGGGAAATGAATCTGTCCCTCCAGCATGTCCTATTTATTTTTGTGCTGAGGTTTAGGTCCCTGGAGCGTGTATCTCTAAGGGACTTGAATTTTTTGAGGTGGAGCATGTCCATTAATTCTGGGTTTGACATGGCTTTGTACATCAGGCATAGATTGCCTCTGAGTAGGCGGAAAGCAACTGAGTAGAGCTGGAGTTTTTTTAGTTGAGCTGCATAGGACATCTGTTTGTAGCCCATGATCCTCTTGGTGAGGTACTTTTGGGGTCTCTCCAGTTGCTGCAGGTGTCGGGTAAGGTACATCCCAAAAGGGGCATTGTATTCAATTATGGGCCTGATGAGTGATGAGTAGAGGGGCACAATGACTTCGCTTGATCTAGATGCGAACCCTTTCGTGATAAGGTGGGCTATATAGAACATCTTTCTAACCACTTTGGCAACGTGATTATCAAAGGAGAGATTACTATCTATGTTGGTCCCCAAATCTCTAATTACTTCTTCCGTTCTTAATGGATTACCACCTATGTGGTAATTTGTGGGCACCTTGTTTTTCCCAAAGGGGATGACTATGCACTTTTTAGCATTTAGCTTGAGGCTGTGGCTCTGGCATCAAGCATCCGTCTCTGTGAGACCCTTTTGGAGGATGCTTGTGTCAGCTGGAGATTCGATTATGGCCCCCAGTTTGCAGTCATCTGCGAACTTTGTCAGCCATAATCCCCCAGTGTTAGCCTGAACCTCAGAGAAGTATATACCAAACAAGAGAGGTCCCAGAACTGAGCCCTGTGGGATGCCACTTGTAACTGGTTTGGATTCGGACATGGCACCTGCGATTCCGACCATGTGGGTTCTATCCCAGAGCCAGTTTGCAACCCATCTTGTGATATAGGGGTTGATATTTAAGCTGGTAAGCTTATTTATGATGCCCGAGTGGGGTATTGTGTCGAAGGCTTTTGCAAGGTCCAGGTAGGCTCTGTGGACTACCTTGACCTCATCTATCGCTTTGGTAACTGTTTCAAAGAAATCAACTAGGTTTAAGAGGCAAGATCTGCCCTTAACAAAGCCGAATTGGGTAGGGTCCAATGTCTGGAGGCTCCCAATGTCTTTGTTTATGAGTTCCATGATAATACGCTCCATAGCTTTACAGACCAGACTAGTCAGGCTTATGGGGTGATAGTTTCCGGGGTCCGTTGTGGCACCACCTTTGTGGAATGGGACCACTGTAGCCGTACGCCATTCTTTGGGTACATATCCTGTAGTAAGGCTAAGTTTGAACAGTGACTTAATGTGAGGGTTCAGTTCTTCTTGGTGCTCATGTAAGACACAGCCTGGGACACCGTCCGGTCCCATAAATGCTGTGTTTTTTGCTTTGGAGAGGGCAGCTTTCACCTGTGCATCTGTGATGGCAGGGAGGTTACATTCAGTTGGGATAGGCATTTGCTCCTTTGTGGGGGAAGGGGGGGAGAAGTTTGCACTGAATCTGTCTGCCAGGATGTTGGCTATGTCTGTAGGTTCAGTATATTTTGTACCGTTATGCAACAATTCAGAGCATATCTGGGAGTTTCTGCTCATGTTCCTGACATAACTAAAGAAGGCCTTGTGATTATCTTTAGTGTCTAGGGCAATTTTTCTTTCAAAACTGGCCTTTGATGATTTTATGAGAGATTGAAGTTTCTTGCTAATACTGATCAGAGATGCCTTCCTTTTTTGGGATTTTACTCTGTCATGTAGTAGCTTCCTCCTTCTGTTGTATAGCTTATTTATGGCCGGGTTCCACCAGACCAGTCTCCTGTTTCTGGAGGAGTGAGTCTTGGTTTTATTTGGGATAGCAGGATCCATGCATTCCTGCAGGTGGTCATAGAATGCATTTGTAAAGGATTCTGCGGATTGGGCTGTATTATCCTCTGGCCCAGGGGCTTTGAAGGATTCCACCTCAGTCTTGAGAAGTGCAAAGTTGGCTTTTGAGAAATTCTTTACAGTGATTTCCTTGGCTGGGGGTGGGGACGGGATATGGATGTCCAGGGAAATGTGTTTATGGTCTGATCTTACCAATGAGGGGTTTACTTCTGGTGTGGAACATAGAGTCCCCATGTTGGTCATGACCAGGTCCAATATGTTGTTCCCTCTTGTGGGAGTGGTGACCAGTTGTTCAATTGTGTTAGAGTTTATAAATTCAAGGAACCGTTGGGTGAGGGTGTTTGGGCTTGAGTAGTTTTCCCAGTCAATGTTTGGGTAGTTGAAGTCACCCAATAACATAGTGTTTGGAGAGGCCTTCATATTCTCCAGTGTTCTCAGGAATGCCAAGTGGGGTTCCTGTAATAGGGAGGGTGTTCTGTAGCAGGCTACAAACTGAAAGGCAGTTTTGCCCACTGTTAGTTGCACATGGATGGTTTCCGATGCTTCATGCAGTGCCACTAACCTGGAGGTGTAGGCATCTTTGATGAATATAGATACTCCCCCTCCTTTTGTGATTTGATCTGAGTTTTGGGGCCGAAACACATGGTATGAGTTATAACCTGGTAATGCTGGGGTGCTCTCAGGAGCCTTGAACCAGGTTTCTGTTACTGCACAGACATTGACTTTCTCCATACTGAGGAGAGCCTCGAGTGTGTGCATCTTGAGGTTTAGACTTCTGGCATTGAGTAGCATTACCTTTAGTTTTTTTTATCCTTGAGTTGTCTATGGAGGTGGGTTTGTCCTTTGAGCCTTGCCTAAAAAAGGCACTATAGGGGTGGCAAGAGCCTTGGCTAGTATACGAAAGCCTAAGGGTGACAGGTGTAAGCTGTCTTAGCGAAGCAACGTGGCTTGTCGAACATGTCATCCCAGGCAGACAGACACTGGATCCCCTTTGAATGACACCAATACTTTAGCCAACTGTTGAAACTGATCATTTTGTCTTTATACTGTGGCAAATCGTTTTTTTCTCTAAAAACTGCATTTTACCTGATTTTGACCTAGCACTCAAGTGTGGGGTCATTTATTGCACTGTTGTGATTATTTTGCTGCTTGTGTATCTCTGCTACCTTTAAACTACAACAAAAAGAAACAAAAAACAAAAATATCTTGCTTTTTTCCCACTTTCTGAAAGTTAAGAAAGTTCAGTTACAGATTTGCTGTTCTGAACTGTTTGGAAGTTTCTAGAAGGCCAGTGCTTGCTTGGGCTAAAGGGAAGACTCTGTGTTCACCAGTGGGAGTGGTTAACACTGAACAGCCTGCCTGTCCCTGGAGGAGTGGTTACTACCTAGAAACTGTAGTTTTATTGGCCATTTTGGGTCAATTCTAAACTCCTTGATCTCTCTCTCTTAAAACCCTACAACTCTCTTTTTGCGGTTTTATGACTGAGCAGCGTCGGGCAGCGCCTAAACAGGTTTAAACTATTCCAGGCTCCACAAAGTCTGCTCTTCACTTTTTCCCTTAGAACTGTTCAAACTCTCAAAGTAATCACTCTATTCTCTTTCTAAAGCCCTGCACTTGCTCAGCTCTTATAAGGAAACACAAACTAACTAAAGCACTACACCCTCCTTGACTTCTCATAAGTATTAGGCTCCCGATTGGGCCTTCCTGATCAAGTGAAAGATCAGTTCCCTTCCTTAATCTGATCAGTAAAAAAACAGTTCCCTATACTAATCTGGTATGTCCAAGGGTCAGTTTCAAGGTTACTCTCCAGTCCAGCTAGTGAATCTGGGAATTTTGAGGCAATGTTACAATTGCCTTATGTACACAGACAACCCTCTCCTCCTTCCAACAAACTCTAATACATGTGAGAGATGCAGTTACACAGCCAAACTGGAGGCAGAGCTCTCTCAACCCAAGACTGGCACAGTCAGTCAGGAGGTAAAGGTAACCACCCACACCACAAATCCAGTCTCACACAGACCTATTGCATCTGCATACCCAACACATAAACACACAAAAACATACTCTGAGGCTCTAAATAAAAATCTGCCTAAACAGCAAAGACCTCCTAAGCAGATATCCAAGCAACAGCCACCCCTCAACAATACCCACGAATCACATATCTCACAAAATCAGTGTGCCTCACAGTCACAGCCCTTAAGGCCAAACAACACACCAAATACACTTGTTATAGGGGACTCTATTGTCCGGCACACTGACGTCCTGCTCACCAGACTGAACAAGGAGAAGGTCACTGTAAGCTGCCTGTCGGGTGCCAGGATCCACCACATAACACAAGCACTCAGATCACTCCAAAGCAGGTACACGTATGACTCCGTCAGTGTCCATGCTGGTGTGAATGACCTGAAACGTACCTCCCTGGACTACATGAAAAGAGACATAGAGGAGCTCTCTGACCATGTAGCCTAGGCTGGTATGACCCTGACCTTGAGTAGCATCTTGCCCTCACATTGACACTGATATGCCCACTGGCCAGCCTGCTGCTGATGTCATACTGCCTGCTGTCTCATACTACCCTAGGGGCCATGCACATTATTTTTTATATGCCCATGGTTTTAATAACCAAGTGCATGGGGGCAGAAGAAGTAACTAGTGTTGTGCTTAGTATATATTACATGCTTATGTAACTGCAACATGTAGAAATGTGCCTACAGCATGCAGGAAATCCTGCATGTTACTGTATTCCCAAATATGTTGCAATATGTATATTCCCTGGACACTATAAAGGGGTAGTGGTCCACACACACACACACACACACACACACACACACACACACACACACACACACACACACACACACACACACACACACACACACCAACTATAAAGCCACTGCCCATTGTGCAATGCATTTTTACTGCCACTGACACTGATATGCCCACTGGCCAGCCTGCTGCTGATGTCATACTGCCCTAGGGGCCATGCACATTATTTTCTACCTGCGCATTTGGTTATTGAACTTGTGGGCATGACACCATATCTTTCTGTTTGCCCAAGGGTATTCATCAATCACAGCCATATTTCTCTGCAGCGGAATGTCACTTCAGCTATATATCCCAACCAAATGTATGAAACGGAAATGTCTTGCTGCCTAGATACCTGAACTAAAAAGTAATGCTCAGGTAAATGCTCCTATTGAAATGTCTGCTTGATGTGACTTGTTGACAGTGGAGGCACTTCATATGCATCTGACTGCAACAAGCTGAAATACATGAATATTGTCATTCTTTTCATTTTCATCCAAAATATCTTTAGAGCTATGCACAGAAGTTCATATTCTTTTGGAGAGGGGTTAGGGAATCAGGCTGTGTTTGAAAGCATAGGATGGTTACATGATCACTTTGATGAAGGACTTGCTTCTGTGGATGCAAGGATCAGGCTGATATATTTGTTTCTTGTTTTTGCTTCTTGTATCCTTTTGTAACACAGGTATGCTTGCCTATTGCAGCTTTCTCCATATCCTCATGACTGCAATTTTTTTTATATTCATGTAAATTGTGGTATGTATGTTGCTTATTATGAGTAGCATGTGTCCATGCCATCTCATGCATGCACCCCATTATTATCCTTTTTTCCTACACTAGATGACCTTCTTTGCTAAATTATCTGTAATTATTCAACTTTGTCTCCAATGTGTGCTGTACTTTTCTATCTGATATTTTCAGTTTTGGTTTGGTCCATTTGAAGATGGCAAATGCTTTCTAGTGGGTGACATTTGTCAGAGATTACTTTTTTCATTATTAGAAGTTCAGTACAAACTATTTATTTATTTATGCATGTATGTATTTATTTATTTTTTTCTGCAACTGTGAAACCACTGAAAAGGATTGGGGATCATGGAAAACCATTTGCTGTGGAAGGTGGGTGACCCTGTATTTTCGTAAGGGTAGCAGAAATTCATGAGGCAGTTCTACCCACCAGGAAGAAGTACAGAACTACTCAAAAAACAAGCCAGCCAGGTGGAATCACAAAATCAATAAACTGCATAACAGAAGGAAGAAAATCATGACAAAAATTAGGAGGCGCAGCACCCTGCAAGATAAAAGCATTCTCATCCAACTAAACAAACAACTCAGAGGACAAATAAATTCTACTGAAGGCAAATTTGGGTAAGTTTGGCCTCTCAGGCCAAAGACAACCACAGTTTTATTTAGCTATGTACGCAACCTAAAAGACAGTGCACAATTGTGTGCAGAGCTCATTGTAAATGGATCCACTTATACTGAGCCAGAAGATATAGCAAACCTCATGGCTGATAAATTCTGCTCCAACTTTACCCATCTCTCCTCCTCAACCTTCCCTTAGGAAATATCATGAAATATAACTCCCCCTACTATCACTAGGTTACAGGTCCTAAATGTTATCTCTAAGAGCAAGAACACTGCATCAATGGGCCCAGACAATTTCCCAGGATGCCTTCTAAATAGCATGAAACATGACCTATCAGGGCCTTTGGAATTACTATTTAACTGCAGCCTCCCTCTGCACAAAGATGGGCCCTCTGCAGACCCTAGAAACTGCAGACCTATAAGTCTCTGTGGTCATATATGTAAAGTCATTGAAAGGATTATCACGGAGATGATCAATAGAGGTATTGCAAACCTCCAGACACTGGACCCAACCAACTTTGGTTTCATCAAGGGCAGATCATGCCTACTCAACATGGTGGCCTTCTTTGAGAAGGTCACCAAAGCAATGGATGAGGGCAAAATCGTTCACACTGCTTACCTTGACCTGCCCGAGGCATTTGACAGAATAACCCAGTCAAGCATTGTTGACAAACTCAAGAGGTTAAGTATAAACACTTATGTTTGCCAGTGGATAGCCAACTGGCTCATAGACAAGGCCCAGGAAGTTAAAACTGGGCAGGCCACCTCTACGAAGAGGCCAGTCACAAGTCGAGTCCCTCAGAGATCAGTCCTTGGATCACTCCTTTTTGACATTTACTTCTCAGAAGTCAATGCCAGTGTAAGTGGTCTCTGGCTGACTTAATTTTGCAGATGATTGCAAATTAGGAGATGTCATTGAATCTCACACTGACACAAATGTTCTCCAGGAGGGGCTGACACAGACAAACAACTGGTGTCAGAGCCATGGACTAAAACTAAATGCCAACAAATGCATAATAGTATCCTTTGGGAAGTCATCAATTTCCTGGTAACTGTCATATTGACAACACACCCCTTAGAGTTGACCCAGTATTCAGGGACTTGGGGACACACATAGATAGTAATCAAGTCTTTGGCCATCATGTATCTACAGTGGTGAGGAAATCATTCTATGTTGCGCAACTTATAAACAAAAGTATGGCATCTAAGTCCAAGAAAGTCATTGTTCCACTGTATTTGGCACTCGTCAGACCTATCATTGAGTATAATGCTCCCTTTGGTATGTACCTAACCAGGCATATCCAACAACTGGAACATCCATAGAGGTTCCTCAGTAAAAGAATACAGGGAGTAAGTAAAATGTCCTATGCAGACTACCTCAAGGCCCTATCCCTGTATTCTGTCTCCTACAGGATTTTGAGGGAAGATCTATGCTTGGCATATAGGGCAGTGTGAGACCCCACTCTGATGGACTTCCACAAAACAAACAGCACCCTAATTACCCATTGTAAAGACTTAAACCTTGCCTGTGATATAAATAGGACCTGCTGAAGAGATAGGTATGTATCCTAGAGACTACCTTGTCTATGAAACAGGCTCCCCATCCATGTGAAGCAGAGCTCCTTCCTAACCCAATTCAAGTGCAACTTGGACAATTGGATAGGAAACAGGAAATTCATCCCTTGTTTGGCACCTATGTCTCTAACGGACACAGGCAACCTGTAAATGGTTTATCTCCCAGGCCCATGCTTACACTTATCAAGGGTATCAGAACTTGACAGAAATTTGGGATGCATGGCTAGGCTTAAAAAGGCCTTGTGGTCATTAGCCTAGTAAACACCTATGAACCTATGATTTTCTGCTAATTTCTAGCAGTTGCAAAAACTCAGAGTAGAACTATACTCTCTCTCTCTCTGTCTTGTCACACACACACACACACACACACACACACACACACACACACACACAAACACGCATGCACATAAACACACAGTACTATAAAATAATGCCACACAGACCAATGGTTTGTACATTAATGAATGTTTATTGGAAAAAATACTTGTGCAGACTCT